>NW_024395843.1:0-96754 GCF_016617805.1 Bactrocera tryoni | reverse complement strand
TCCTTTCCAGAGATCTTCAATTTTTGTGCCACTTTCTTTTTCTTAGATTTGGTAGCTTTATGGTTTTAGCATGAGATTCACCTTTTCAGGAAAATCATCAGACGTTTCTCTGGAGTGCGAAGTTCCTGGTAAGGGATCATAATGCGTTTCACATGTTATATTTATGGTAAAATGAGTAGAGCAGAGCAAACAACCACATTTAAAGCAGGAACTGATAACATTTCTGCCGCATCCTAGAACTTCACAAGATTGTTCCAATTTTTCTGCCATGTTTAAGACCTTCACTAAGGAAATTCTACATTTGTTTTTGATTTAACAAAATATTTGTACACTTCTAGTTACCTTTTATTATGCCACTATTCCTTTTGATAATAACACTTAAAAGATTTTTTAACTACACGTGTACCAATGAACATTACAATTGATGAGAATCGCACGACATTATAACGGTAAAAATTATGGCACATAATTGCAGTAACATGTGTTTTTGTTCTTCTTCTTCCTTTTGAAATAATTTGTCAGTCACTGTTGATATGGCGTCATCGCTGACACTGCAAAGCATTGGCATTGCAAGGCGTAAGCAGTGCAAGGCATTGCCACTACAAACCATTGCCTTTCGAAATAGTTAAATAATATTAAATTTAGTTGTTTAAGCACTTAACAATGATATTCGATAATATTTAGTATGTTTATGGGCTCATTTATATTTTTATACCCTACCACTCTGTGGAACAGGGTATTATAAGTTAGTTTTGCCCCAAATGTTTGTAACGCCTCGAAATATGCGAGCTAGACTACCTTAAAGTATACCGATCGGCTCAGAATCACTACCTGATTTGATTTAAGAATGTCTCTCCGTCCGTCCGTCCGTCTATATTAAAGTAGGCCACGCCCGACTTTAGCCTTACTTGTTTTATAAGAATACTGTGGTTTTGCATGCATTTTGTTGGCATATTAAATAATGTCTTGCAATAATATTGGAAAATTTCTTTATAAAGTATAGCAGTAGGTATTAAATTGCAGTTACGTTAGTTAGTGAAAAAGATACGTTGAAAATGCTATGGCGTTTTCTGAGATAACGGTACTATATATGTACAATCACATAATTTACACACAAGATGCGACATGCCTAAAGAAGTCCCATAGTGGTCCTAACTCAATTTCGGAAAAAATGTCAGTTCCGTTAGTTGGTCATGCGCACATGCGTATATATGCGATCATATGAGCAGATAATAAGATTAATGTGATGGACGATATATTTATATATTGTTGTGATAAATTCAATTTCTATTACTAAGAAACATAATACAAAAATATTTATTAGTATAGTATATTATGTAAAAATCAAATAAAATTATTAAATATGCAAGTCCAAATTGGCTATAAATATTACTATTCATGCATTCATACAAAATTGTACTCATATCATAATTATGTTTACATGCCAATATGGAAATGCCGATGGCAAACGCAAAAGTAAGTGACTGGTAGTTGGCACCACATAATTGAAAATTTATTGGTTTTTTTATTTAGATCAATAGTAGGACCTTTGTACATCATTGTAATGCAATTAAAAAATTTTGTAGACTCTTCATTATTTTTTAATTAGTTAAACAAAATAATGATGGGAAGTTAGCACCTCACCCCACTAATTTTTATTTGTAGACCGAAATAATATTAACCAATGGAAATCAAATCGTTTGTAGATAATAAATACCTTGGTTTCATTCTTTTACTCGTAATTATTCATTAGATTTTAATTAATTTAAAAAAGGTCTATGGTATTTCACTATTTCCATCGTACAATGTATAAGTGATGATCCCATACCGTAAAAGTTCAATATCGAAAAAGATATGTACGTTCGCTCACTTGTCGATTATATCGATAAAGCAGGTATTGAAAAATGTTTCACTTCACAAATCAACGTTCGAAGACTCAGTGACTGATCCCTTTAATAAGTCGTTTGAACTGCATGAGGAAAGTGCGGATTTAGACGAATTCAAAGTGCTCGTCACTGCAGCTGAATGGATGAGCATACAAGGAGATGAAAAAACTTATAATGATGGACGTACTTATACTACTCTCCGTTCAATGAAAAGTCACTTATTAAAAGGTAATTAACGATCGCACGTAATTAAAGAGAAATAAATGCAAAATCAAGCGAATGTCAAATCAGAATGAAATATCAATTTTTAAGACGTTCAGATATCTCATTTTTAGGATCTCCTTTACATTACATAGCTAACTTTTTTATAACTGAGTGAAATAAGACATCAAATATTCAGGTTGTTGAAATAGTCAACATTAAACCCCGAATATCTGCGTGAAAGTTCAAGGAGGTTTATTTATACATTTTTATAAATAATGTTACATTCTGATACACAAATTCTTGTCCCTAAATCTATTCTTTCCTAATTACATGAGAGTGTTACCTTCATCAATTAATCGAATGATGAATTCTAATTCATTTGAATTTTCTTAACGAATGTCGAAAATGAAGAGAAGTATGGCCACATCGATCCATGGGAGACCACGCATGCGCAGATGGACACATTGTCATTGAAATCATTAATTTATTAGTATTTAAAGAACAATTAGGTCTACAATGAAAATTCAAGGATTATTTTTTACCTACAAATAATAATTTTACCTACAATAATCTTAATAGTCCTAAAAAAACCTCCTTCTTCGGGTTCTTCATCCAGATAACAATATAAAGGATTATTGCATTGTTTGCATGCACAGTGACCAGTGACGATCAGATAATGGGTAGCTTTGCCCGATCGTGAAATTTTGTGCTTGTCGAAATTGAAGAAGCATGGAAAATTAGTTTGACGTTGAATGATCTCGAAAAGTTCATCTGTCCATGTACCTAAGGGAGGTTAGGAAATAAATAATTCCAATAATTAATTACATATCATCACAATGTCTAACAATCAATTTTTTTTTATTTTCAAATGAATGGTTAATGAACAAACAAAAATTCTTCATATTTGTGGCAATAATTGATGGAAATTTTTACTTTTTATTTTTCATTCAATTAATAATGCGATACAAATCACTTTCCACAATTATGTACATAATTGTTTCAATGAATGATGGAGATTTTTTTATTATTATTCTGATAGTAGCTAATTAAAAAGGAAAATGTTCATTATAGCCTTATTAATTAATGAAAGAATTGGTATTCATTTAAATCGTCTCCTGAATCTTAATTAAAGTTTGCTGGTACATAACGTATTGGACTCGCTTTTGCAAATTTCATATTATACTCATTGATTTTAATATTAAGGAAAAATCCCCAATGATGAGTTTCCACTCAAAGTTCAATTTATGCCCTATTTCTCATTATCGAAATGATTTTACTTTTAAGAATGTTATTTTCCATTGAAAATAATGAAAAGATTGGAATAACAAATTTTTCATTTATAATTTAATAGATCAGAAGTGAGTTTAAATTTGCATTAGATTGGAAAATGAAAAAATCAAAACATTATTCGGCATTAATATTGTCATAAAAATAATTGAATTTTGAAAAAGCCATTAATAGTTTAAATAGTAATATTTTTAACGGTCTCTGATACCTGAACGGAGAGTAGTATAAGTACGTCCATCATTATATGTTTTTTCATCTCCTTGTATGCTCACCCATTCAGCTGCAGTGACGAGCACTTTGAATTCGTCTAAATCCGCACTTTCCTCATGCAGTTCAAACGACTCATTAAAGGGATCAGTCACTGAGTCTTCGAACGTTGATTTGTGAAGTGAAACATTTTTCACCTCTTCACGAAAAGGAATTCCCAATTCATCACAGGCAATAGCAAGTACCTTTCTCCTATTGTTTATGACATTCACATATACATTATATGGTGTCCATTTATTTTTCAACTCCTTGCTCATGGTTTTCCATATTATATGCGAAGAAATTGGAAAATTACTTCTCTCTGTAAAATGGTCGATATGCTTTTTAATAACTGCTACGACATCCTCAACAGCTACTTTAGCATGAGGTGCCCTTGTTGATGTAGCCTAAAACAAAATTTAGTCGAAAAATTGGTAATAAAAAATTAAAAGGTCGCCATACTTTGTAAATATGCTCAATTCAAAATTCCTACCGTTAACAAATCACTTATTATATAGTTATTGATTTTTTTCTTTAGTCAAAACTCGAAAGCGAAAACCAGCCTGATAAACCTCAATAATAACTCATTCACCATATAACCTTTTTTTGTTTTAATATTTAATAATGAATTTTGGTGAATGATGTGAATCAATACCTTCTTTATCGATATAATCGACAAGTGTCGGTCAGTTTTAAGCGAACGTACATATCTTTTTCGATATTGAACTTTTACGGTATGGGAGCATCACTTATACTACATTGTACGATGGAAATAGTGAAATACCATAGACCTTTTTTTAAATTTATTAAAATCGAATGAATAATTACGTGTAAAAGAATGAAACCAAGGTATTTATTATTTACAAACGATTTGCTTTCCATTGGTTAATATTATTTGGGTCTACAAATAAAAGGTGAGGTGCTAACTTCCCATCATTATTTTGTTTAATTAATTAAAAAATAATGAAGGGTCTACAAAATTTTTTAATTGTATTACAATGATGTACAAAGGTCCTACTATTGATCTAAATAAAAAACCAATGAATTTTCAATTATGTGGTGCCAACTACCAGTCACTGCAAAAGTATACATCAATATTTGCATACATTGCGATTGCCTGGTTCAAAGCAAAAATTGAAGCATGAAAATATCACTATGCTGTGGTTGGGAGTATCATCATGGGCATGCATACATATACATACATATTTATGTTTTAATATTCTTGGGTATGTGAGACAGATAACACAATAAAAAATGTCTTTATGCTCTCTGTGTGAGAGGTGTGTTTTGGACGCATTTTTTGCTGTTAAAAGTGGAATATCAAAGAGCTTACCAATGATCGCAATCTTAGCACAAAAAAATACAAAACTACTATTGATGCAGTATTCACAAGATATATAAATATATTTAAATCAAAATTGTTCATTTCACACTTTAGTTGCCGTAGACCTATTGTTTCAGTTTTAGAATTTGTTGAAAATCCTGATAATAATAATGAAAATGCTGATAATGATAGATATAAGAGTTGTTGAAATTATGGAAGAGAATTGATAAATTTTGTATTTACTATTTACTAATATTTACTCATGGAGGATGGAGTCATGTGTAGAAGTTCACGCAAGTGAGGAAAGTTCTCTGATCGCCATTCACTTGGGAGTGGCCAGAAACGATTCTTTTACACATGGCTCAAGCAGCTCACTACTTCCGGTCTTTGACCAAGTATCCTCTGGGTAGCCTAAGAACATCCGTTCGAAGGTGAGCTAATGTGAGAAGGCGAAACATTCCCTACATAGGGTTGTGCGCTGGGCTTGGGACCCGCCACGTAAAAAAACAATACCAATGAAAAGGAAAACACAGCCTCGGATGAGAGCCCCCTTTGATGACGACCATGGCAAACGGAATAAGGACTACGATTTGAGGGCATGCACTGGAAATGTCCGGACCCTTAATTGGGAAGGTGCCGCTGCCCAGCTGGTTGATGTCCTCGCAAAAATAAAGGCTGACATCACCGCCGTCCAAGAAATGCGATGGACGGGACAAGGACAGAGACGAGTAGGTCCTTGTGACATTTACTACAGTGGCCATATAAAGGAGCGCAAGTTTGGTGTGGGATTCGTGGTGGGAGAGAGACTTCGTCGCCGAGTACTATCATTCACTCCGGTGAATGAACGTCTAGCCACAATCCGCATCAAAGCGAGGTTCTTCAACATATCGCTGATTTGCGCCCACGCCCCGACGGAAGAGAAGGACGATATGACCAAAGATGCCTTTTATGAGTGCTTGGAGCGCACTTATGAGAGCTGCCCCCGCCACGATGTCAAAAATGTGCTTGGCGATTTTAACGCCAGGGTGGGCAAAGAAGGTATATTTGGCTCTAGGGTCGGTAAATTCAGCCTCCACGATGAAACATCCCCAAATGGGTTAAGGCTGATCGACTTCGCCGGAGCCCGAAATATGGTTATTTGAAGTACTAGATTCCAGCATAGAAAAATTCACCAAGCTACTTGGCTGTCTCCGGATCGAAAAACTACCAACCAGATCGATCATGTTGTGACAGACGGAAGACACGTCTCCAGTGTTTTAGATGTGCGTGCGTTCCGAGGTCCTAACATCGACTCGGACCACTATCTTGGTGCAGCTAAGATTCGCACCCGCCTCTGTGCAGCAAAAAACGCACGCCAACAAACACAAGGAAGGTTCGACGTCGAGAAGCTGCAATCACAACAGACAGCCGAACGATTTTCTACTCGGCTTGCACTCCTGCTCTCTGAGAGCACTAGTCAACAACTCGGTATAAGGGAACTGTGGGACGGCATTTCAAATTCCTTACGTACAGCTGCAACCGAAACCATTGGTTTTCGGAAAGAGCAAAAGAACAGCTGGTACGACGAAGAGTGCCGTGTCGCAGCGGAGAGAAAACAGGCTGCCTACCTCGCCACGTTACGATCGACCACTACACGTGCGGGATGGGATAGATACCGAGAGTTGAAGAGGGAAGCGAGACGCATTTGCAGACAGAAGAAGAAAGAGGCCGAAATGCGTGAGTACGAAGAGCTTGATAAGCTGGCCGACAGGGGTAATGCTCGAAAATTCTACGAAAAAATGCGGCGGCTTACAGAAGGTTTCAAGACTGGAGCATACTCTTGTAGAACCCCCAAAGGTGATCTAGTCCTGATGCCCAGAGCATAGTTAAATTATGGAGGGAACACTTCTCCAGCCTGCTGAATGGCAGTGAACGCACAACACCAGGAGAAGGAGAACCCGATTACCCAATCGATGACGATGGAGCAGACGTTCCATTACCCGACCATGAAGAAGTTCGAATAGCAATTGCCCGCCTCAAGAACAACAAAGCGGCAGGGGCCGACGGACTACCGGCCGAGCTATTCAAACACGGCGGCGAAGAACTAATAGGGAGAATGCATCAGCTTCTTTGTAAAATATGGTCGGACGAGAGCATGCCCAACGATTGGAATTTAAGTGTGCTATGCCCAATCCATAAAAAAGGAGACCCCACAATCTGCGCCAACTACCGTGGGATTAGCCTCCTCAACATCGCATATAAGGTTCTATCGAGCGTGTTGTGTGAAAGATTAAAGCCCACCGTCAACAAACTGATTGGACCTTATCAGTGTGGCTTCAGACCTGGAAAATCAACAACCGACCAGATATTCACCATGCGCCAAATCTTGGAAAAGACCCGTGAAAGGAGAATCGACACACACCACCTCTTCGTCGATTTCAAAGCTGCTTTCGACAGCACGAAAAGGAGCTGCCTTTATGTCGCGATGTCTGAATTTGGTATCCCCGCAAAACTAATACGGCTGTGTAAACTGACGTTGAGTAACACCAAAAGCTCCGTCAGGATCGGGAAGGACCTCTCCGAGCCGTTCGATACCAAACGAGGTTTCAGACAAGGCGATTCCTATCGTGCGACTTCGTCAATCTGCTTGGAGAAAATAGTTCGAGCTGCAGAACTAAATAGAGAAGGTACCATCTTCTATAAGAGTGTACAGCTGCTGGCGTATGCCGATGATATTGATTTCATCGGCCTCAACACCCGCGCCGTTAGTTCTGCTTTCTCCAGGCTGGACAAGGAAGCACAGAAAATGGGTCTGGCAGTGAACGAGGGCAAGACGAAATATCTCCTGTCATCAAACAAATAGTCGTCGCACTCGCGACTTGGCACTCACGTCACTGTTGACAGTCATAACTTTGAAGTCGTAGATAATTTCGTCTATCTTGGAACCAGCGTAAACACCACCAACAATGTCAGCCTAGAAATCCAACGCAGGATAACTCTTGCCAACAGGTGTTACTTCGGACTGAGTTGGCAATTGAGAAGCCTCAAACAAAAACCAAACTCTATAAGTCACTCATAATTCCCGTCCTGCTGTATGGTGCAGAGTCGTGGACGATGTCAACAACGGATGAGTCGACGTTGCGAGTTTTCGAGAGGAAAGTTCTGCGAAAGATTTATGGTCCCTTGCGCGTTAGCCACGGCGAATACCGCATTCGATGGAACGATGAGCTGTACTAGATATACGACGACATCGACATAGTTCAGCGAATTAAAAGACAGCGGCTACGCTGGCTAGGTCATGTTGTCCGGATGGACGAAAACACTCCAGCTCTGAAAATATTCGACGCAGTACCCGCCGGGGGAAGCAGAGGAAGAGGAAGACCTCCACTCCGTTGGAAGGACCAAGTGGAGAAGGACCTGGCTTCGCTTGGAATATCCAATTGACGCCACGTAGCGAAAAGAAGAAACGACTGGCGCGCTGTTGTTAACTCGGCTATAATCGCGTAAGCGGTTTCTACGCCAATTAAGAAGAAGAAGAGTAGACGACCAGAACCCATCTAGCAACTCCTCCCTTATAGCAAGAAAAACAGTCGAGCACGCAATGCTTAATATAAAAAAGGCTGCCCAAGAAGCCGAGCAATACAAAGCAGCAAAAAAAGGAGCTGAAGCACGCCATCGACGACAGTAAAAAGAAAAAATGCAAGGAACTAAGTGAGGATATAAACAGAAACTTCTAGGGGCTTCGGTATAAAATAGTGACGAAGAAACTCGGCGGTCGAGCAAAGCCACCTGGCGTAACCACTGCCAAAATGGATCAAATCGTGAACGCACTATTCCCCTCACACGAAATAAGGGCCAGTGATCCAGAACACACTCTAAGATCTGTGCAAATCCCCCAGTTTACCCTGGCAGAGCTGCAAGTAGCCTCTGGCAAGCTCAAGGCCAACAAATCATCCGGCCCGGACGGGATGCCAGCAGAAGTACTCAAAATAATCGCTGCAGAGCGCCCAGGAGTACTACCGAATATGTACAACGTCTGCCTTAAAGACGAAATATTCCCTGAGCCCTGGAAAAGCAACAGCTGGTGCTAATGAGTAAGGGAAAAGGAGACCCCAATTCGCCATGAGTCCATTATGCATGCTTGACACCGCGAGAAAGTTGTACGAAAGCCTACTTAAACCAAGATCTGAAGCGGCTATCAACGAAACTGGAGAACTGTCCCCAAGACAACATCGCTTTAGACCCGGCTGATCAACCATAGGAGCTATAAAATGCGTCATAGAAAGCGTAGAAGCTACACAGCGTAGACGGCACAAATACAAAAGAATAGTGTTGCTGGCGACTGTAGATGTCCGAAACGCCTTCAACAGAGCTAGATGGGTAGATATGATTGACGCCCTCGAGAAAAGCTTCAAGATACCCGACTACCTCAGGGCTGTGGTGCGGAGCTACCTTAGTAACAGGAAACTGCTGTACGAAACTAAAGAGGGATCACGACAGATAGCAGTTACGTTAGGAGCAGCACATGGATCCATTCTAGGCCCAGACCTGTGGAACATTAGTTATGACGAAATATTAAAACTAGAAATGCCAGATGAATCGTGTTTAATTCAATACTATTTACAGGTACAGTGGGGGAGAGGAGCATTTACGATATCAAAGCTGAAGAAGTCTCTAAGACAGGCTCTTATCGTGTTTGAATTAAGCGATGTCTCATTATCGCAATATATATTTCTGGTTCCCGTGAACTGGTTGACCAACTGCAAAATGCGTAGTTTCATGTCGATTCTTAGGACACAAAAAGCAGCAAACTACCTACATAGGCGTAAGACTGGACCCCAGACTAACCTTCTGGGTACAAATCCAGCACGCCGCAGCCAAGGCAGCGAAGATCACCTGTCAACTGAGCCATTAACGTCCAACATAAGAGGCCCCATCCAAGAAAAGAGAAAGCTCCTAATGTCGACTACAATCAGCGTCTTATTATACGGAGCCGAAATCTGGCCATACGCGCTTAAAAAGGAAAACCGGCGTAAGGTAGTGACCAAAGTGTACCGCACCGCAGCCTTCAGAGTTACATCAGCCGGCAATAACAAGAGCGTAATACAACAAATAAGAAAAGATACAATAACAAAATGGCAACGAAGATGGGAGAATGAAAGTCGCGGCAGATGGACGGCCAGGCTAATAAAAGATCTAGACTAATGGACAAGTCGTAAATTCGGACAAGTAGACTTTTACACAACCCAGCTGATATCCGGCTACGGTAACTTCAAAAAGTACCTTTACAGCATGGGAAAAGTCGAAGAGCCGTCATGCCTATACAACGACGCGAGAGAAGAAGACGCTGAAAAGACATTCTTTAACTGTGTGCGCTGACAAGGAGAACGACCTGCTCGGCCCAATAAGCGCAGACAATTAATTCAGCGTCATGTTGGAGAGCGAAGCAACATTGAACGCCACCCTGAAGTAATTCAAATGCGGTCCCAGAGTGGGCGACGGTTCCTTGGAAGGGGGCTTTTAGTGACTTGAAGGTGGCACATACCGCTGCTGTGATGATAGCACCGATGATGTCGGAGGCATTTTCCCTCCCCTCACCCGCATAAAAAAAAAATTCGTAAAAGTCAGTCGTACCTGCTACTACCTTGAGAGCAGCTCCTAAGATGTTCAAGCTTCGTTGATGTCTTCTTGGTCCAGTTACTGTTCGGAGGAGCTTGTCAATTCGTTCGAGGTCGGCCATCATCAATTTTGTCATGTGACTGTGTGGGTAAATTTTCAGGACAATGCGGGTTTCAAGCGTCAATTCGGCATAGGCCGTGAGATTTGTCGTCTGCCTGATCCGTAATCGGTAAATAGTCCGTGTGAGAGTAGTTCACAATTTTTCCGTTGGTAAGTGTCGAGACCAAGGAGAGCGCAAGGATTGGCAGTCTAGATAAAGAAAGACGGGTGGAGATGAGGAGACAACTTATAGTTATTAGCTTAAACTTACGCAGATTATCCTTATGAACTGTCCTACCATTTACCCTAACCGTGGAGCCAAAATCTTCTTGGACCACACTTGCTTAGAACTGTTTCGCACACACCGAATGTTCTTTTTTCCCGGTTTTTGTTATGAATTCTTCGTGTTGCCTCTTGGGCTTTTTCCACATTATTTTTTGCCTGCTCGTTTTTTTTCTACCTGCGAATGGATGACATCCATTGGTTTCTCGCCTGTTACTGAGTGCATCTTCCTATTGTATTCGATTGTGGCGAGTAAAATGAGGTCCGTTGTGTCCTCAATCCCCTTTTCCAATTTCAGGCATCTGCCTGCCCATTAAAGGTACAGTGAGGGGGAGGAGCATTTACGATATCAAAGCTGAAGAAGTATCTCTTGTCGGGTTTAAATTAAGCGATGTCTCCTTATCGCAATATATGGTTCTGGTTCCCGTGAACAGGTTGACCAATTGCAAAATGCCTAGTTTTAATGTCGATTATGGTTCTGGAAGGGATTGGTTGTTCAACCGCAAATTTAGATAGCTTGTCCACGCAGGTAAGAAAGTACATATGTAGAATTTGTGGAGAAGATGTCGATGTGATGAATTTCCCCGGGAAAAGTTGGAATGGGAGTTTACCCTATAGGATGCTTAACTGGGTGTCTTACGTATTTGGCCTTTACGCAGCTTTTGCAATTCACTGCCGCCTTCTTCTCCATTCGTGGGAAAAATAATCTTACAGTATTTGCTTAACGTTTTCCTGAAAAGCACGATGAGCTCTATTATGCTCCTGTGCGATTATTTCCAATCTTTGTTTTGGGAATGTGGTTATTAGCCAATGCTGGATCTGTTCTAGCAGAGGTAGCTCGTAATGAATACTATTAAATAAATCAGATTTTATTACTTCTGGCAGCATTTTGAACAAAGTCTCATTATCAGTGAATGTAAAGAAGTGACGTAATTTGTTTCCGAAAAGAACAATTTTTTTTTTCCACGGAATATTGCCTGATCCCGCAATTGGTTACGATAGAGGTTTAGAGACTCTTTCTATGGTGTGGGTAAGTGATTGCTCACTGTGAATAGTGGCGGCATCTGACTCGGGTTCATAATCTAAAGAATTTATAAATTGGTGTGATAGAGCATCGGCTTTCAAATTATCTTTCCCTGGTTTATAGTGAAGTTTTGCGTAATATCCTTCTATGAAAGCTTTCCACCCTTTTATTTTTGGGTTCGGCTTGCGATCTGACACCGCAAAGGTAAGGGGTTGATATTCGGTGTAAATGTTTAATTCCTTGACACCATATAAATAATGACTAAGGCTTTTGAGTGCCCACACAATGGCTCGAAGCTCCCGCGCATTAGTGGCAAAATTCTCTTCTTTTTTATCGAGTGTTCTCGAAATCACCGCTCCAAGGTGGTCGGTCTGGATAAGCCAACATAATAACCGAGGGAAGTTGCACTCCGGGAGTGCAGGCAGAAGTGAAAACTTGAACTTATGGCGCGTTGGGCACTTTTTTGGGTGAGCATTTTTAGGTGCGCTCGCGACATGAGAAATTGTACATAAATAAAAAATCAAGTTTATCAAAGCAATGTGGGCACTTTTTGAATGGACATGAAGTATATTAATATAGAAACTATATTCGAAGGAAGTGGTTTTATTTAAATGAGTAAATATTCTTCTTCTTCTTAATTGGCGTAGACACCGCTTACGCGATTATAGCCGAGTTAACAACAGCGCGCCAGTCGTTTCTTCTTTTCGCTACGTGGCGCCAATTGGATATTCCAAGCGAAGCCAGGTCCTTCTTCACTTGGTCCTTCCAACGGAGTGGAGGTCTTCCTCTTCCTCTGCTTCCCCCGGCGGGTACTGCGTCGAATACTTTCTGAGCTGGAGTTTTTTCATCCATCCGGACAACATGACCTAGCCAGCGTAGCCGCTGTCTTTTAATTCGCTGAACTATGTCAATGTCGTCGTATATCTCGTACAGCTCATAAATCTTTCGCAGAATTTTTCTCTCGAAAACTCGTAACGTCGACTCATCGGTTGCTGTCATCGCCCAAGCCTCTGCACCATATAGCAGGACGGAAATTATGAGCGACTTATAGAGTTTAGCTTTTGTTCGTCGAGAGAGGACTTTACTTTTCAATTGCCTACTCAGTCCGAAGTAGCACCTGTTGGCAAGAGCAATCCTACGTTGGATTTCCAGGCTGACATTATTAGTGGTGTTAATGCTGGTTCCTAAATAGACGAAATTATCTACAACTTCAAAGTTATGACTGTCAACAGTGACGTGAGAGCCAAGTCGCGAGTGCGACGACTGTTTGTTTGATGACAGGAGATATTTCGTTTTGCCCTCGTTCACTACCAGACCCATTTTCTGTGCTTCCTTGTCCAGCCTAGAGAAAGCAGAACTAACGGCGCGGGTGTTGAGGCCGATGATATCAATATCGTCGGCATACGCCAGCAGCTGTACACTCTTATAGAAGATGGTACCTTCTCTGTTTAGTTCTGCAGCTCGAACTATTTTCTCCAGGAGCAGATTGACGAAGTCGCACGATAGAGAGTCTTGTCTGAAACCTCGTTTGGTATCGAACGGCTCGGAGAGGTCCTTCCCGATCCTGACGGAGCTTTTGGTGTTACTCAACGTCAGTTTACACAGCCGTATTAGTTTTGCGGGGATACCAAATTCAGACATCGCGACATAAAGGCAGCTCCTTTTCGTGCTGTCGAAAGCAGCTTTGAAATCGACGAAGAGGTGGTGTGTGTCGATTCTCCTTTCACGGGTCTTTTCCAAGATTTGGCGCATGGTGAATATCTGGTCGGTTGTTGATTTTCCAGGTCTGAAGCCACACTGATAAGGTTCAATCAGTTTGTTGACGGTGGGCTTTAATCTTTCACACAATACGCTCGATAGAACCTTATATGCGATGTTGAGGAGGCTAATCCCACGGTAGTTGGCGCAGATTGTGGGGTCTCCTTTTTTATGGATTGGGCATAGCACACTTAAATTCCAATCGTTGGGCATGCTCTCGTCCGGCCACATTTTACAAAGAAGCTGATGCATTCTCCCTATTAGTTCTTCGCCGCCGTGTTTGAATAGCTCGGCCGGTAGTCCGTCGGCCCCTGCCGCTTTGTTGTTCTTCAGGCGGGCAATTGCTATTCGAACTTCTTCATGGACGGATAATGGAACGTCTGCTCCATCGTCATCGATTGGGGAATCGGGTTCTCCTTCTCCTGGTGTTTGGCGTTCACTGTCATTCAGTAGGCTGGAGAAGTGTTCCCTCCATAATTTAAGTATGCTCTGGGCATCAGTGACTACCAGCTGTTCTTTTGCACTCGTCGTACCAGCTGTTCTTTTGCACTTTCCGAAAACCAATGGTTTCGGTTGCAGCTGTACGTAAGGAGTTTGAAATTCCGTCCCACAGTTCCCTTATACCGAGTTGTTGACGTGTGCTCTTAGAGAGCAGGAGTGCAAGCCGAGTAGAAAATCGTTCGGCTGTCTGTTGTGATTGCAGCTTCTCGACGTCGAACCTTCCTTTTGTTTGGTGGCGCGCGTTTTTTGCTGCACAGAGGCGGGTGCGAATCGTGGCTGCAACAAGATAGTGGTCCGAGTCGATGTTAGGACCTCGGAGCGCACGCACATCTAAAACACTGGAGACGTCTATTGCGGAGATTAATTTCAAAGTGTCTAGTTTCGAAATATTCCACTTTCGTGTTGCAGTAATTTTTCTGTGCTGGTAAGCGTTTCTTCCAGAGTCGATCATGAAAGAGATGTAGTCATGATCACTGCCGGTGTAATACTCCAGGACTTTCCAGTTACATATTTATTTAGCCTGCCATGCGTTCTGTTGATAGGGTAGTGTCTGGTGTGGTTTCCTCGCATGCCGGTCTTCTAAACGTGGTTGCGTCTCCTATATTGAGCACTATTAGACTTAGCCGGGCAGCCATTTATAGAATGCACTTTCCTCTGGAGTCCGTGTTTGGCATACCCCACTCTACGGCTCTGGAATTCAGGTCTCCGGCGATAATCAATTGACCTTCTATAGACCTGGCTGTGTCCTCTACATTGTCGAGTTTTTCTTGGAATTCCTGTATACTATCGTTTGGCGTCAAGTAGCAGCTATTTACTGTAAAATGGTCGCATTTTGACCAGAAGTAACCGTTGCCGTTCCCATTTTTTTACAGTGGTGGCGTTACTCCCTGGTTTTAACCGTATAGCGGCGGTTGAGCTGCTATCTTCTATGCAGGTACCTCTCTCTTTTTTTTTGTATTACTCGCTTATGATGATTATCTTGTGCGATTTTGACGACTTTAAAAATATAACGATAGAACTTGATAAACTTAAAGACAATATCAATAGGGAATTAATAATCAATTCCCAACTACAAGAGCAAGATATCGAGTTAACTAATACAGTAAATAAAAATTTTAATACAACAAAAATAAAGGAAATAGATACCGGGCACCTTATGATATTCTCTTAGCCAGAAATAGAGCCATTATCAATGATCTATATAATTTAATTTTATCAATCGCACTGGCAAAACTGGGGCTATTAAACCCGATTATTTTTGATAACGTTGAAATAGATCCAATTTTGAAGACCGAGTCACTTAACAAGGTCACCGTAACTGATTAGTTATTAGTTTCTAAGTTTAAAGTATTTCACTACAATAACCTTTTCCACTTCTTAGTTAAGTTTCCCAGACCTAAGCTTATCAGTATTATGTAAACTGTACTACCTGTAGCATGTAACAACAAAATGCTATCCCTTCGAAATAACGCTGTAGCGGTCTGCGGCAAAGACATCTACACCCTGGACGATTGTGCTGGAACAACTATAAAATTTTGCAGAAAACTAAATATTACGACGTGCGCTCAACAGTTGGTAGCCAGCGTTACAGTAAAATGCAGAACAACATTTGGCATATTAGATCCTGTGCAAGAAATTGACGATGGCTTGGTTATTATAAACGATTACACCGCAACAGTAACACATGACAACGCTACTGTTTCACTAAAAAGAGGTAGTTACCTAGTAAGATTTTCGGGTGAAGCTAACATTGATGGAACGATCTACACAAATCGCAACGACATCCCGATAAGAATAGAAGGATTATCTTGGGCCACTCAAATAAATATAACCGGGAATTAACAGTCGTTGACGTGTCTCTGATCCTAATAAACTCCGCTAGAAAACGGAGAAGGCAAGCTGCAATAGTAAGACTAGTGCAAAACAAAACTCAGCCGCTAACAAGAGGGTCCGCGGACGTACCCTACTTAGGAGGGGAGGAGTTATCATAAGGCAGTTTAACAGTCTAGCGTTACGGCAAAGTTGCGAGCGGCCTGAGTCAGCAGAAGTTATCATAAGAATGTTTATCAATGTTACGGCAAAAGGTGGGCGTGGCCTGAGTCAGTAGAAGTTATCATAAGACTGTTTAATGAACTTCCTTTATTAAAGACATAAATTATCAGTTATTAATTATATTTTTTTTACATGAAATACACTAAATATATTATTTAAATAAATTCTTATAATTGTTATTATTAGCACTAATGTATTTAATTACAATAAGTTTTGTATAAATGTGTTGAAAAAAAATAAAATGAATGCTATTAAATTAAAAAAGTTTTGTTTGAAATTTTAAGAGTATTTAAAGGTAGGAATCAAAAATGCAACCCTGCATCCGGTGCCGATTAGGGTAATTCGAGCAGTTCATATGTCATATTTTTACATACACCCTGTCCAGAAATTGCCGGGAATTTATGATGCCTGTTTATGTCAGTCGACCTCAGCTCTCGCGTCGAATTTGTTTGGTGTCTTCAATTAACTCAAAACGGTTCCCCGGAGCGGTTCTTGAGTTACAAGAATAACCAGAAGTCACATGGAGCTAAATCAGGTGAATACGGTGCTTGCTTAATGATATTTGTTGAGTGTTTGGCCAAAGTTTAACAAAAAACGTTAAACAATTTTGTAAAATTCGACAAACACTACTGAGGTCGACTGACATAAACAGTTGCTATGTGAAATTGCTGAATGAGCGCGTTAATTTTTACCAGAAGTAACAATGTGTCAAAAGAATATATTTTGAGCTGCACCGAAATGTGTGCTCTTTATTTATACTCTGAAGGCTAACTTATCACATGGTTCTTACTTTTATTTATACTAACTAGTATGTTTACTAGACTGCTTCAAAAAAAAATGTTTGATTTTTTTTTCAACTCTTACCCTCTCAAATGTTAGTGATTGCAAATAAGGAAGCGCACTGAAGTTTTCTCGTGCTGCCAACCACTGCAGAGTATACTTCAAATAACCTCGCTAAGAAAACTGTCCAAAAAGAATAAAATTACCCATAAAGATAGCCCGAACAAAAATGAAGTCGCCTTAAACAAGGAAGCAAAGCGCTATAACCGCGTCAAGGGTAAAGATAAAAAAATGAGAGAACAACATGATTGGATCATAACGGTCAAGCGTAAGCCACTAAAGAAGACACCCCCTGAGGCTACAATCATAGAAATCGGTTTTTATGTCATATAGCGACATCCGAAAAACTATCAGGAAAAAGGATAACAGAAACTACAAGAAAATGTGTCAAAGATCAGAAAAGCGGACAAAAAAGGTATAGCTCACGAGGCAATGGTGGAAATATGTAATCGCGACGAAATCATAGATAAATTTTCGAGGCTATACGCACCCAAGTAAAAAAATAAACCATATTCAAACAATCATAGGTACCACCCAGAGGTTATACTTCTTCTGCTTCTCTACTGGCGTAGACATCGCTTACGCGATTATAGCCGAGTTCAACAGCGGCAGTCGATTCTTCTTTTCGCAAGGTGGCACCAATTGTAGATTCCTAGCGAAAACAAGCCCTTTTCCACCGGGTCTTTCCAACAGAGTGGAGGTCTTCCTCTTCCTCTGCGGGGATACCAAATTCAGCCATCGCTGCACAAAGGCAGCCCCTTTTCGTGCTGTCAAAAGCAGCTTTGAAATCGACGAAAAGATGGTGTGTGTCAATTCTTTTCTCAAAGATTTTTTTAAAAGATTTGGCGCACGGTGAATATCTGGTCGGTTGCTGATTTTCCAAGTCTAAAGCCACACTGATAAGGTCCAATCGGCCGGCAATCCATCAGCCCCTACCGCTTTGTTGTTCTTCAAACGAGCAATTGCTAAACGAACTTCTTCATGGTCGGGCAATGAAACATCTACTCCATTGTCATCGATTGGGGAATCATGTTCGCCTTCTATTGGCGTTATGCTTTCACTGCCACAGCATGCTGGAAAAGCTTTTCCTCCATAATTTTAGTATGCTCTGAGCATCGGTTACCAGATCACATCTGGGGGTTCTACAAGAATATGCTCTGGTCTTAAAACCTTCTGCTAGTCGCCCCGTCTTTTTGTAGAATTTTTGATCATTACCCCTGTCGGCCTGCTTCTCAAGCTCTTCACACTCACGCATTTCGGCCTCTCTCTTTTTCTATCTGCAAATGCGTCTCGCTATCCTCTTCAACTCTCGGTATCTATCCCATCCCACACGTGTTGTTGTCGATCGTAGCGTTGCGAGATAGGCAGTCTGTTTTCTCTGGCTTTTGGCTGCAAAACAGATATGAATCGAGTTGATGTTAGGACCTCGGAGCATACGTACGTCAAGTACACTGTAGAGGTGTCTTCCGCTATCACATGATGATCTGCTTTGGGGATGTTTCCTCGTAGAGGCTGAATTTTCGACTTTTGTGCCAAAGGTACCTTTCTTGGTCACCCTAGCGTTAAAGTCGCCAAGCACGATTTCGACATCGTGGGAGGGACAGCCCTCATAAGTGCGCTCCAAGTGCTCATAGAATAGATCTTTGGTCACATCCTTCTTTTTCGTGAGGGCGTACGTGCAAATCAGCGAAATGTTGAAGAACTTCGCTTTGATATGGATTGTGACTAGATGTTCATCCACCGAGGTAAATGACAGTTCTCGGCGACGGAGTTCCTTTTCCAACACGAATCCCACACCAAATTTTCGCTCCTTTATATGGCCACTGTAGTAAATGCCACAATACCTACTCGCCTCAGTCCTTGTCCCATCCATCGAATTTCTTGGACGGCGGTGATGTCAGCCTTCACTCTAACGAGAATATCTACCAGCTGGGCAGCGGCACCTTCCCAATTAAGGGACCGTACTTTCCAGGTACCCCATAATCCTTATTTCGTTTACCATGGTCGTCATCGAAAGTGGAGTCTCTCATCTGAGGCTGTTTACGCTTTTTCATTGGTAGTGTTTTTTACGTGGCGGGTCTCAAACCCAGCGCACTACCCAGTGGGGGAGATGTTTCGCCTTCAAACGGATGATTTCTAGCTACACAGAAGATACTTGGTCAAAGACCCGAAGTCGTGATCTGCTTGTGTCATATGTAAAATAATCGTTTCTGCCCACTGCCAAGCGAATGGCAATCAGAGAACTTTCCTCCCTTGCTTCAACTTTTTTTAATAACTTTTACAGTTGTTATTTTCTAGCAAGTAATCAACAACATCAAGTAACTCCTCCGTAAGGTAAAGAGGTGCGTGTGTAGAGCTAAAGGGTGAAAAAGACACAACCGATGAGGATTTATTGAAACTCCAAATCAGCATGGTAATCTGCAGAGCCTGTGACGCCACCATGATTCGAAGAAAACAACACCCCACACGAAAGCCCGAAACAATTGAAGGACTTCGTGAAAACTTCAATACCAAACGAACTGAAAAAAGCTATAAAAAATATCGAAGCTACATATTTCGAAAAGCTTTGTAATAAACTCGACGAAAATCTTTGGTGTAGGGCGTATGAGCTCCAAAGTTCGAGGTCCTAAAGGGCAAGCGCCAACCTACCCAGTTTGTCTGAAAAATTTTGTGAAAACTCTTTTTCCAATGCTATAATGCTAAAGGGCAAGCGCAGCACATGTGGGATGAAAAGTGATTTCTCCTCGAAGAACCAGATACCCATTGTTACCGATAAGGATGTAATAAATGCTGCTAAGCGCTTTGGAATTTCTAAATCAACGGAGCTTGATATGATATTCCAAATCGAACTCTAGCAAAATCCAAAATGCCTTAAAGATGTATATGGGTCAAACCATGTCAAGTGCTTGCAGTGCGATTTCGCCCATTTCCACACTGTGTTATAAGAATGTTACGTACCGAATCGTATGAAGCCTTCCCATATCACCTCGAGTGCGAAATTGAATGTCTCTGGCGTATTTAGTTATTGATTTATCGCGCTTTTAGTAGTATTTAACAGTACCCTTATACGGGAAGTAGGTGGGGTTATCATTCGATTTCATCCATTTTCACACTATCGGTTACACTGTCGGTAACAATTTTTCTAAGAATTATCTTAAGCGAATTTGTCTATTGTAGTTTTGGTGGTCTAGGATATATGCACAATAAACCTATTATAGGGTGGGGCCACGCCCGGTTTTTCAGTCAACAGGTGCCTCTCAAGCAACCTCCAGATGCCATGAAAGAGCTTTGTACGACCTGGTTTAAAAATTGGAGGATAGGCGACCAAAATGGATGATGTTCGACCAAATTTAGTACAAAAAATTCTTCTAACATTTTTGTGTTACAGGAGCACGCCCACTTCCCATAAAAAATTATTTTTAATTCCTTCAATCCTTCCTTACTAGTGTACAAATCAATAAGTAATTATGCCAAACTGTTCAAACTTCTAGGTACCGAATATTTGCACCACAATTTAGTTGACTTTTTACCGCAAATATCGGACACTGTGCGAGATATATATGTATTTGAAATTCAGGGATAGTCGTTTCCTGACAATGGTATGTCTGTGTGTCAAAACTGGGTTAAACTGAGACAATCATTTCCTCTGCTCCGATATATGTAAGTAAAAAATATAACGAATTTCGAACCTCCAGGCGATTTTATACCAACACGTGAGCTGCTTCAATGAAAATAAGATAGCGTGTTTTGTCCTGTGGGGGTTGGTCCCGCCCTGTAATAAGTTTAAAGTGTATATCTCCTAAAACACTAAAACTACAATGACCAAATGCCCAGCTCAAGCAATAAAATAGTTCCTAACAAACAGTGTGAAAATGGATGAAAACGGAAGATAATCACGCTGACTCCCCATATAACAGATATAATAGTACTGTTAGAAACCCTTAAGAACAAAATAAATCAATAAATATTAAATTTTACCACTGATGGTTTGAAAGGGCTAAAAGGGAGCGGGTGCAAAAATTGGACGATGGGCAATTTAGTGAAATCACATATCTCGGTCCCCGACCGACCCATTTCGACTAAATTTAGTCCAATTAAGGGACCGTTCATTTCAGGAGCATGTTCTCACATCGTAATCCTTATTTCGTTTACCACGGTCGTCATCAAAATTGGGGTGTTACTTCCGAGGGTTTTTTTACTTTTCATTGGTAGTGTTTTTTACATCGCGGGTCCCAAATCCAGCGCACAACCCTGTGGAGGGGATGTTTCAAACGGATGTTTTCCGGCTACCCAGAGAATACCTGGTCTAGGACAGGAAGGCGTGAATTGCTTGTGTCATATGTAAACGACTCCCAAGTGAATGGCAATCAGAGAACTTTACTCACTTGCGTTAACTTTTACACATGACTCCATCTTTCAGCCTTTTCTTACTTGTTTAAATTGGAACCGTTTTCAAAACACACCTCCTCAAAATAAGCACCGAAACATAAAAAACAAAGTTAAACAAATTTTCAATCTAAACATCAACAATTTAAGTATATAATGAACCTACTTCGTTTAGTTGGTCGGGGATATAATGGGTTGTCAAAAAAGTCTTGCGGTATTTTTATTAATTTTTTTTTTTTTTTTGTTGAAATTGAAATTAATTTTTGATGACTCATGCCCAGCTATTGGCCGATGCTACGGCTGCTACTCTGCCGGTCTCTTTCGACCAATTCAGCGATTTTGAAAACGTTGAAACCATCGTTGTGCGGTCGAAATGGAAAGTGTATCGGGTCCATAAACTGCACAAATTTGAGATGCATTTTTGCCTTTATCGTAGTATCCGTAGTACTGTAAAATATGCCGTATTTTCTCTTTATTTTGCTCATGTTTGCAACGCTATAACTCACGAACGACTTAAAAGAAACAACAATCGATCAAACACGTGTTAGCGCGTGAAATGAGCTTTCCAAAAAGGCATGACCCAATGCGACGAATTAAACTAGAACTACGCGCTTTCAGCGCCAACTATCGCAAATACCGCAAGACTTTTTTGACAACCTATTATTATGATCCACAGTAATCAAAGGCTTTAAAAATACTTGCACCCCAATCAGAATCAACATAGCCGATTATAGTATTTGTATAGTTCTAGTTTCTTAACATAACATCTTTTAAGATTTACTGTTATTTACCTTACTTGCAAGTACGGCACTGTTAGTATTACACACACTTATATTGAATTTATTCAATGTAATATGTTTACTACTACTAAGATAAAACTTATTATCACGTCTTCGATACTTATTTTCTTATAAATTAGAAATTATAAATTTACTCATAAGATATGATTTAAAGTTGTACATGATCTAAATATTCTCTGTACCTATGGCTAAAACATTTACATATGAGCTCTTGATTTTGAAAGTGGTATAAGTCAAAAATTTTGAAAATCTATTTTATCAGCTACTAGCTGACCCCGCAGCCGTTGTCCTGCGTGAAATTATGTGTTTTGAAATGAAAAAAAGTTGAAATTATATTGTGTCGAAAATTATTTATGTTAAATTTTTCTACATTTTTTTCATGTAGCGCAGCTTAATAAACATAATTTTTTGATTTCTGTTCTGGTGCGTAAAGATACAGAGAAGATGGATTTCCAACTCGTCAACACGCCACATATATCTGGCCGAGTGAAACACATAGCATTTCCCGAGTTCCTTGTGTCCTGTTGATTATTAACGCAAGGCAATTTTCCCTGGAAATTGAATACGTTTGAACTGAAATGGCTGTCCCTTGTATTCGATAATTGCATCATAATTAGTCGGGTTCCATTACACATTTTCGGCACATGAAGATTGTGAAACAGAATAATGACAGATCCAACTTTGAGACGCAAATTATGCTGGGGCATACCAAGCCTCTCCAAAGAATTTGGAAATTCCACTGGATATTTTACGGTTTCGTCTTCCTTGTCGATCGGATCGATCGATTTATATGAGCGCAAATTTCCCAGAATTTGACTTTGAATCTTCCAGTTTAAGTCATTAACATCGGTATTTTTGGCAGCTAAAATTGCGCGTGCACTCCAGCAATTGAAGTTACGATAATTTGGCCAATGTTTGGATAAATATTCGTGATGAGTTCATCTTCCGTTGAAGTGAATTGACAAAAGGGGGGTGAAATTGGTATCAAACCACTGGAAGTATCAACCGAAATTTGCCAATTCTTAGCGAATACAATGTAAAATGTCATCGGAAATGTCATTTTTTCGTATCCCATAATTAACGCGAATTTGAAGGCTGATATGTCGAATTGATCTTCGCGAAAAATATGCGAGCTTCAGTGGCATGCGAAGTAACTATCGCATTGTCCTTCGTCTGTTTCCAGTGATTATCATGTTGAAGCAAATGCAACTGCTGGCATGCTTCTCAAAAAGTTGCACACACTGTACCATTCACAATACGCAATGACTTAAATCAAGTTGAACCGCGAGACGCACAGCAGTCGGAAAACTTTAAGAATTGCAAAAGTAAATACAAAGCGCTTTATTGCAGTTCACATATCGACCCATTTGATACTTCTGATCTCATATCGTTCAAGGCTAATAACCGCTATGTTGCTTTCTTTGGTGACGTACTTGCATTTGATCGATTTCACCAATCTGCAATATTCAACATTGACATGAGTTTTGAATGTGAATTAGACAAAAGTGGCGAATATGGTACGATCCATGTGTTGTCAACTTCGATGTGTTGTTAACGTCGATATTCACGCCTCTAAGTGCTAAATGTTCTGCCATTGTCGCCTGGTGAGCGACGCCGATACAGTGAATATCCATCATTTCCCATTTCCCTTTCCGAAAGAAAAGCACATGAGTAGTGTTTCGTGCATTTATTGTCAAGCATACAAACCAAAGTGGGATTGTAAGGTTTGCAAGGTTCATGAACCATATTGGTTTTCACCACTTCGCATAATTCTGGATCAGGAATTTCCGCTGAAATGATTTCATCAATTTGATCTGGTGTAAGCACTATCCGCATCCAAAGAAGAATGTGTGCGTGCGGCAAACCTCTTTCCTGCTACTCAACGGAATACATTCAGCATCTAACAGCACCAGCTAGCTGATTGACTGCGATCCGAGTACTTCTTGCCTTTTCTTGGGCTGCCATACGTTGATGGCAAAAAGAACGCCGACCAATATTAGCGCGACCTCTTCGTGGCTTCGTAACAAATTTCAATATGTAAATGATCACATTGTGTGAAACACACATAAAGTTTTCACTAAATAATTTTAAATCATTTTTCCTTTGGATAGCCGGAATAAAAAAGCAAGCGACCGCAATTGAACAATTCAAATAATTTACAAATCAAAATATTGGAAAACAAAACAAACAAAAATTGAAAAAAATGTGTATGGAAAATGTTACTTTTTGGAATTTTCCAATTATCCGACTTCTCCTCATTAAAAGTATAAGGTATTCTGTTTCTAAACCTTTCCCGATCCACAACAAACAACCTTTCAATTTCAAGATTGGTTCAACCGTTCTCTTAGTGTTATTAATAAACAAACATTCATTTTTATTGTAACGTTTGTATGGGGAAAAGAAAAGGGCTGTTTTTAGGGGTTCTCCGGAAATTATTCGAATTTTTCTCGCCGTAAAAACCATCTTTGAACTTCAACGCACATTTAAGAAAAAGAATTGGCCAAATTGGTCCAGACGTTATTGAGTTATCAATAATAGTTATCATTTTTATTTATATACATACATAGACTTAATAAAATTTACATGAAAACAGATTACCACCAAAGTGTATTCAACAAAGTGAACTAAGTATTTGACTTACGCTTATTTGACAATAAAATAGTTAACAATTCATGTATTTGTTTATATCAACCCGTGTGTTTTTTTTTGATCTTGAACAATATGAAGCCACTTGCTTTACATACATATATATGATAAATATAAACGTAATAGAAATAGAGACAACCAATTTATTTGTTCTCAACGTTATAATAAATTCATATTTATTTTACAAACAATTACATACGTGTATAAATGCAACATTATATTCACAAATTTTATTGTAACTATATATGTATATACGTCGTAACCAGTACCCCGCCAAACTATTAGAAACTGTATACAGATGTTTATGCGACTCTTTAAATTATAATAGTTATTATAATTCTTTCATATAGTTCATTCCAAAGCATAAATCAAAAATTAAATGAGTAGTTTTTCTTGTATAGCTTCCGATCAGTTGTTAAAATTTTCGCGCAAACAAGTTTGTCTTGAGACCTAATCAATAGTAAAAACGTAAAATTTCTATTTATCAAAATATGAGGGTTTCTTACTTTTTTTCTTGAAGATTGGGAAGTAAGTTAAATGAGGGTACTGCATCGGGGCTTAGTCGTTTTCTTTTAAGGGGAGATTCTTTTATTTCCTCCGCCTTAAAATGTAGCCCACATATTCTCGATGACAAACTGAGTTGTACGCCACATACTTTTCCCATTCCTTCCGTTGCGATTTGTCAGTTGGAGCACAAAACATTAGTAAGTTGCTTCCATGAGTTGTTTTGCATAGGCAACAAGTATTCGGCATTTTATTCAGTTATTTAAAAAAAATATTGTTTTTCGTTTTGAAATTTGCTTACTTCTGAATTTCCGAATAAATGTAAGGGTTAAGTCAATGACAACATTCATGTCAAATAAGCGTAAAGAAAAATTAAATGTCTTATACATACTTAGTTCACTTTGTTGAATACACTTTGATTACCACAATTTTTTTTTAATTGAATGACGTTGACATTTAAATTGAATTACGTTTACATTTGTTACGCGCGTTTTTTAAAATATGCAAAATGAAATGTATGCATATTTTTCATTCTTTATGAGAGATTTGCTTAATAATTTTTTCCATAAGAACCTTATACTGAGTATTAGAAAACTACAAAAAAAATCAGCCAAATCGGTTCAGCCATTCACGCGTGATGCCGTGACAACGCATACGTTGTCCTGCGTGAAATTAAGTTGAATTAACGTTGTGTTCAAAATCATTTTTTTTTTCAACTTTTCTAAATTTTTTGATAAGCAACATTTTCTGGTTTCTATTCCGGTGCGTAAATGTACAGAGAGATGAGAGACCCATGCAATCATGAAGTGAATTGACAAAAGGGAGGTGGAATTGATATCAAACCACTGGAACCGAAATTTGCCTATTTCCAATTCTTAACGAATACGATGTAAAATGTCTTCGGCAATGCACTTTTGATTTGAAGGCTGATATGTCAAAATGACCATCGCGAAAAGTGTGCGTGACTCAAATCAAACTGAACGACTTACATTTATTAATAGCAACCGAAGGTATTAGCAATCGTAGTTTTTCGGTTGGATTATGTAAATTCGTCCTAAGGAATTAATTGAGAACACACCTGGATGTCAATCTATTGGTTGGCCTTGCTTTCTGCGTACCTATTTCTTCGGCGATGCATTCCATGCATAATATCAAGGCATTTCCAAATAGAGCAATGTTCTCACAAACGAATCACTGACGCAAGTTGAGAAAAAACTCGTCAATGTAAATTTTGTTGTTGGAAGTGTTTCCGCTGGCTGTACTGTATTCTCTGGGTTGAAAAACACTCTTTAGCCATTCTCCAAATGAACTGCGAAACGGACAACAGTCGGAAAAGTCGATTTCACCAAACTACAATATCAATAACTCATTGGCATGAGTTTTGAATGTGAATAAGACAATAGTGGCGAATATGGTACGATCCATATGTTGTCGACTTCGATATTCACTACTCTAAGTTGAGTGGTAAATGTCCTGCCATTGTCGTCTGATGAGCTACGACGGTAGAGTGGATATCCATCATTTCCAGTTTGCGTTTCCGAAAGAAAAGGATAGTGTTTCGTGCATTTATTGCAAGTAGGATTGTGGAGTCCGCAAGGTCCATGCACCATATTGGTTTTCATCACTTCGTAGAATAATGGATCTTTCTCTGCATGAGGAATTTCCGCAGAAATGATTTCATCAGTTTGATCTGGTGTAACCACCATCCACCATTCAAAGAAGAATGTGTGCGTGCGGCAAACCTCTTTTTTGCAACTCAACAGAGTACATCCAGCACCATACTTGTATATACATACGTTGCTTCAAGATAAAGTCCATCAAACATCGTAGCTGTTGTTTGAAAAGTCTTGCTGTATTGTCGTGATGATCGCTTGCTGATTGACAGCGATCCATAATTCCACACGTATGTATGTCATCACATCCTGGGAATCTCATGTGGTTCATGTGTCTTGGGCTGCCATACGTTGATGGCAAAAAGAAAGCCGACCGATATTAGCGCGATATCTTCGTTGCTTCGTAACAAATTTCAATCTGTAATTGATCACTTCGTTTGAAACACACATAAAGTTTTCACTGAATAATTTTCAATAATTTTTTTTTTTTAAATAACCGGAATAAAAAAGCAAGCGACCGAAATTGAACGATTCAAATAATTTACAAATCAAAATATTGAAAAACAAAACAAAAAAGAATTGTATGAAAAGTCACTTTTTGGAAATTGCAATTTTTCGACTTTTCCTTATGAAAAGTATATGGTTTTTTTATGTATATCTAACCCTTTGCAGATCCATAGCGAACAACTTCTGATTTCATGAAGATTGGTTCCGCCTTTCTCGAGCGTTAGCGTTACTAACAAACACACAATCATTTTTACTTTCGTATGTTCATATGTATGTATGTATATATACAAAATAAAACGTTTGTATGGGAAAAAGAAAAGGACTGTGTATAGGCGTTTTCCGGCAACTTTCGTAAGTTTTTCTTACATAAGTACCTTCTCCTAATAATAACAAATACAACAAAAAAAAAAAAATCAGCCAAATCGGTTCAGCCATTCACGCGTGATGCCGGGACAACGAAAACGGTTTCATTTTTATATATAAGAAGATTATGTTCATTTTTAATTTTTTATTGATAAAATATACTGTATATAATAATAATAATAATTTTATTTTGCGACATGAAGTTACAAAAAATCAAAAAAAAAAAAAAAAATCAAAATCAAATCTTAATAAAATAACATAATCTGAAGAGATTAGCAGCACGCCATGCAAATTAACTCTTTAAAATGTGTTTATTTTTTAGTTGTTAACTGAAATACAGATATTGTTCGTTTTGATAGTGGTATAAGTCAGTGTGTTCACAAGGTAATTTTGTCATGTCTTCAGATAGTGGTTCAGGTATGATGAAGTAAAACTTTTAATGTAAAAACCTACTATTTAAAGTTAATTGTAGACATTTTACGGCGAATAAATATAAGTAATGCTCCCAAGAAATGGAAATGAATAAGAATGATATCGTCTTCTGATGAATTAGCTCATAGTTTAAAAGTGAATTCGGAACCCTTACAAATGGAAGAAAGCAAAATGAAATCAAGAAAGAGGACACGCAATCAACAGAATAATGCACAAGATATCGTGCAGAGGAATATGAAACAAAAAACTCTAAGCCCGTGAGTGCTAAACTTTTCGAAAATATAAATTGTCTTTGTTCCAAAAAGTGTTTAAATGGAATCTGATATGAAGACAGAAAAGTTAATTTTGATTATTTTTGGAATTTAGCAAGTTTCGAAAAACAGAATATGTTTTTGTATGGTTTGATTAGAAAACAATCAATAAAACAAAAACGCCCCAGAAATCACAAAGGATATATGACAAAATGGAGTCTTAAGTTTCATCTATATGTATGTATGAGTTCGGAAGTTTCTGTTTGCAAAACTTTTTTTTGGATACTTTCAAAATATCTAACGGAAGATTAAGCCGTGCATTAAATTCTGAAACACCTGGAATGGATGGTCGTGGCAAAATGGCTAGTTCATCTAGAAAAACAGATGAAGAAAAAATTAAAGTAGTACGAGATCATATTCTGAGTTTTCCAGCATGTGAGAGCCATTACACGCGATCACATCACACTTCAGATCGAAAGTATCTAAGTGCTGACTTAGATATTCGAAAAATGTATGGGCTATATGTGGAAAAATGTAACGAAAATAATACATCATGTGTAAAGGAGTGGACTTAAAGAAAAATATTTAATACTGAGTTCAACCTAAATTTTCATACTCCTCCTAAAGACACGTGCCAAAAGTGTGATTCGATAAAACTAAAAATTGAAGCATCCAGTCATGAAGACGAGAAGTTGCATCTTATGGAAATTCATGATTCACATCTTAAAAGTGCCGAACACGCTAGAAAAAGTTTAACAGATCGCATACAAAAAACAAAAGACAACCCGAGTGAAAATTACGGATTCACATTTGAGCCCTTCCTTATCCAAAACTTTCTGTTTCGGTAGCTTACTATAAGCGCAACATGTATGTATACAATTTAGGGTTTCATAATTTCAACAATGGAAATGCTAAAATGTAAGCATGAGATGAAACAATCGCCTCAAGAGGATCACAGGAAGTTGCGTCCTGCATCTTAAAGCACATTCGGGACATTACCACTCAAAAGCATATAATAGCTTACAGTGATGCCTGCTCAGGACACAATCGAAACATTAACAGAGCTTTAATATGGTTAAAAATTGTTCAGCCATCTGATAATAATGTTGAACCAATTGATCATAAATTTATGGTATCCGGCCATTTTTTTTTGCCAAATGATCGCGATTTTGGTTTAATAGAAACTAAAATTAAAAAATCTAATTATTTATACATCCCTGCGCATTATTATAATTTAATAAAATCATGTAAGATGAGAAACCCATTTTCGGTAGTACAAATGGATCAAAAAGATTTTATTTCTACAAGACAACTAAAAGAATCAACGAATAATAGAAAGAAAAACATCAATGGAGAAGCTGGTGCCATAATAAATACTTGTTTGTTGGGACTACTTTACTGTCGAAAAATCATAATCCATAATGCAAGAATATTTTTTAATCCTTTAAAATGCAAAACTCTAAATATCTCGAAACAAAAATAAAATGACTTACACCAGTTTCAAAATCATGGGCACAATATATGTAATAACAGTTATATGTTTCTCAAAACATCTCCTTTGTCTAGAATGTAGATGCATTGGTCTGCCCGAGAGTTTTCAAAAGCAATTTGCTTTAGTGATTGCTTCAAATTTCCGATAGTAACCGGTTACGCCAAGAAAAGATTTAATCTGTTTCACAGATTTAGGCAACATTAATTTTAAAATTTGATCTAGTATTTGTATATCTATATTTGGCTTAATGCGTTCAGGTGTTAAGATATGATCTAAGTACAAAGTTACTTTTGCTTAGAACTTTCATTTATTGATTTGAATCTTTAATTCCGGAATTTCCGGTGATCACGAATTTTGATTGGCCCACATGTTGATCGTCATTTATGTCCTCACGACCACTTTGAAAACATTGATAGGCAATCATAGCCATAAACTTGTTTCATCAGTTGAAACGTTTCGGTAAAAGTTTTACCAATTTTAAACAAATTGTTGAATCTTGTTTAGAGTAACTTTTTGTTAAATTGTTTGCGTTTTGATTCCTTGGCTGATATATTATTTTATCAAAATCACAATTTTAATGAACGTGTATATGTATGTATCAAATAAAATGTGTACAAAAGCTTATTACATAGAACTTTTCACTTATACAAGTATGTCCAATACAAGAATGAAATAAGGACAAATTAAAATATGCAACGGTAAGAAGAATACAAATGAGAGTGCTCGAGGATGACAAAAAGAATTTTGAACAAAATTTAATACAAAAGTTTCAATAAAATTGAAAAAAAACTGCATGGAAACTGAAACTCTTTCCATCCCCCGTATTTGCATGTTACTCAAAAATTGAAGAATTTTCTGATGTTCACTCCAGAAAATAAAAATGGCAATGAGGCTCATTTCAACATTTGTGAACTTAGCGATTTTTATAAATATACCCTTACTTGAAACGAAGATTATTATATTAAATATAATATTCGTTATACAGTTTAATATCATGGTGGAAAGTTTTTAAATCGACTCGATTATAAATCGTAGATATGCGGGTGACATACTTTATTACAATGCATAATACTATAGTCAGTTCGTGTATTGAATAGAAAAATTTTACAAAAAAAAAAACGATGAGGGCCAAGTTTTGAGAATTTTTCGAGAAATTCTTTTGCAGAGCCTTCTATGTAATGATGCGTGTGCAGCAATGCCGGGCGATCAAACTAGCTTGAAATATGTTCGTCCTCAGGCACGTTTTCATGCGGCGAAGAGTCGAAAAAAAATGTTCAGAGAAAACTGTGTATAATGGGGTATAAGTCTTCATCACAATTCTGCAACGTTTTTAGTGTAGTAGTCGGAAACTTCTTGTCTTTTAACTTTTGCTTCTGCCCCCCATGGTACTGCCAGGGATCAAGTTCACATTTGAGCTTCAAACGTCCCACGACGTTGCCATTATCCAAAATATATACATACTTAGCGTTCAAGGTGTACGGACGTGTTTTGTAATTCGCTCCTCAAAATTAGCGTTTTTATGACATTTTTCATTGTAGCCATATCAGAAAAAAAGCTATTTTTTGGGCATTTTAAAGAAGGGCCTAATATCTTTTAATTTAGTAAAAAGAATTTCTCCTACACTATTTTATGACAATTTCTGTCAAATTCCTCAACAAATTTTATTTCTAAATTATTAATAAATGCAACAAATTCTTCAGGCGGCTTCACTAAGTTGCATTTATCGATCTGGTTTTGGTGTATGAAGATGAATTCATCTGAAGAAATTTCATCTCCTAAATAAGGTAATGGCAGAAGGCATGTGTGCATTTTAAAAATTTTCAAATAAGGGTAGCCGAAAAATAATTAGAAGCATTTTCCTTTAAAAAGTTAATTTCTAAACTACTGTCTAAAGTAATGGATCTAACAATGGAGTGTTCGGGCCGTGGTAAACCCTGAAAATCCTACCAAGAAAGGTCACTTAAATTAAGAAGAACATTATGGCTATGTTCTGAAATAACTGTGGCTTCGGGTTCTAAAGGCATCTCACAGATACCTTTTGTTACGATATTTACGTAATGTAAACCCCACGACTTCCTAAATAAACTAGAGAACATGAAAGGTGTAACTCTAGTACTTCCCCTACTTCTAATCTGACCAAAAAATGCTGTAAGCTGTCCTGACATAGTCGTCTTGTCTTTAGGTAAGGAAATCCTGAGTGTGACAGCAATCGCTACAATCGTCTTAAACTATTAATATTAATTAACCACCCCTTGGATGGAGTCATGTGTAGAAGTTCACGCAAGTGAGGAAAGTTCTCTGATTGCCATTCACTTGGGAGTGGACAGAAACGATTGTTTTATACATGGCTCAAGCAGCTCACTACTTCCGGTCTTTGACCAAGTATCCTCTGGGTAGCCTAAGAACATTCCTTCGAAGGCGAGCTAAAGTGAGAAGGCGAAACATTCCCTATATAGGGTTGTGCGCTGGGTTTGGGACCCGTCACGTAAAAAACACCCCCAGTGAATAGCTATAACCAGCCTCGGATGAGAGACCCCCCTTTTGATGACGACCATGGCAAACGAAATAAGGACTACGATATAAGGGCATGCACCTGGAATGTACGGACCCTTAATTGGGAAGGTGCCGCTGCCCAGCTGGTTGATGTCCTCGCGAAAATAAAGGCTGACATCACCGCCGTCCAAGAAATGCGACGAACGGGACAAGGACTGAGACGAGTAGGTCCATATAAAGGAGCGGTATCTTTGGCGCTACGGTCGGTAAATTCAGCCTCCACGACGAAACATTCCCAAATGTGTTGAGGCTGCTTGACTTCGCCGGGGCTCGAAATATGGTTGTCTGTAGTACTAGATTCCAGCATAACAAGATTCATCAAGCTACCTGGCTGTCTCCGGATCGCAAAACTACCAACCAGATCGATCATGTTGTGATAGACGGAAGACACGTCTCCAGTGTTTTAGATGTGCGTGCGTTCCGAGGTCCTAACATCGACTCGGACCACTATCTTGTTGCAGCCAAGATTCGCACCCGCCTCTGTGCAGCAAAAAACGCGCGCCACCAAACACAAGTAAGGTTCGACGTCGAGAAGCTGCAATCACAACAGACAGCCGAACGATTTTCTACTCGGCTTGCACTCCTGCTCTCTAAGAGCACACGTCAACAACTCGGTATAAGGGAACTGTGGGACGGAATTTCAAACTCCTTACGTACAGCTGCAACCGAAACCATTGGTTTTCGGAAAGTGCAAAAGAACAGCTGGTACGACGAGGAGTGCCGTGTCGCAGCGGAGAGAAAACAGGCTGCCTACCTCGCAACGTTACGATGGACCACTACACGTGCGGGATGGGATAGATACCGAGAGTTGAATAGGGAAGCGAGACGCATTTGTAGACAGAAGAAGAAAGAGGCTGAAATGCGTGAGTACGAAGAGCTTGATAAGCTGGCCGACAGGGGTAATGCTCGAAAATTCTACGAAAAAATGCGGCGGCTTACGGAAGGTTTCAAGACCGGAGCGTACTCTTGTAGAACCCCCAAAGGTGATCTAGTCACTGATGCCCAGAGCATACTTAAATTATGGAGGGCACACTTCTCCAGCCTACTGAATGACAGTGAACGCCAAACACCAGGAGAAGGAGAACCCGATTCCCCAATCGATGACGATGGAGCAGACGTTCCATTACCCGTCCATGAAGAAGTTCGAATAGCAATTGCCCGCCTGAAGAACAACAAAGCGGCAGGGGCCGACGGATTGCCGGCCGAGCTATTCAAACACGGCGGCGAAGAACTGATAAGGTGCATGCATCAGCTTCTTTGTAAAATAAGGTCGGACGAAAGCATGCCCAACGATTGGAATTTAAGTGTGCTATGCCCAATCCATAAAAAAGGTGACCCCACAATCTGCGCCAACTACCGTGGGATTAGCCTCCTCAACATCGCATATAAGGTTCTATCGAGCGTATTGTGTGAACGATTAAAGCCCACCGTCAACAAACTGATTGGACCTTATCAGTGTGGCTTCAGACCTGGAAAATCAACAACCGACCAGATATTCACCACACCACCGACACCCATCACCTCTTCGTCGACTTCAATTCTGCTTTCGACAGCACGAAAAGGAGCTGCCTTTATGCCACGATATCTGAATTTGGTATCCCCGCAAAACTAATACGGCTGTGTAAACTGACGTTGGGTAACACCAAAAGCTCCGTAAGGATCGGAAAGGACCTCTCCGAGCCGTTCGATACCAAACGAGGTTTCAGACAAGGCGACTCCCTATCGTGCAAGAAAATAGTTCGAGCTGCAGAACTAAATAGAGAAGGTACCATCTTCTATAAGAGTGTACAGCTGCTGGCGTATGCCGATTGTATTGATATCATCGCAGTGGGGTATAGAACCCCCAAAACGGAGATTACTTCAGGGAAGTCGTAATTTTAAAAAATTATAATTTTGTATTATTGAATAAGCACAAATACATAAAAAAACTACCATTTCATTTAGTTTAATGACTGTCGTCGGAGTTGCAAGCCTCTAGTTCCTCAATATGTGCATCTCCAGTTTCATTATCACTATCATCAGATAGTTGGCCGAATAAGCAATTCTATTACCGATTTTGGTAGGGCTTGAAATTGTTTGTTTTTGGTAATTTAATTTTGTTGCTAATGATCGGATCGGAGTTCAGTAGAAACCTGTTTAAAATGTCTTCATTTGATTTCTCACGGCTGCATTTACGTGAAAAGTGCTCCCTATAGCTATATAAGTCCTTGTTTCTACATACATTTTAACATAATGGCTGGCAGTATTGTGACAAAAATGTCTGAATTTTTCAGATTGTATTTCATGACCCGAAGAAACAGTTATTAGTATCACGTGCATTATGTTGATCAGTTCTAAATCGATTTTAGTAATACCTACAGAAACTTCAGCGTTTTCAAAGAATCTTCTGGCTGTATTACCATCGTTAGAATTTCCGAAGCCAGGCTTTGGTTGGTCGATAATCAATCCGGTTTTGACTCTAAATTCATTTTGAATGTGGGCTTTAGTAGAATATATAATTTGTTTATCATTATCCGATGCAGCTTTCCACTTTTTTATAGGTAATTTGTAAGACAAGTGCATGATACACTCAAAAAATCGAATCCATCCATGTAATATAGACAAACCAAATTCCAAAGTTTCTGTCTTAACAGGATTCGCTATCATTTTTTCAATAGAGTTAAGCTCTTTAGAAGTGGAATTACAAATACATATGACACCTTTGGGATGATGTAGTTTCTGTGATTGCATTGCAAACTTTTCCGTCGATCATTACTATGATTAGTTTATGGCTTACTTTTACGAACCTTTCTCCTACTGGCACAACAGACTTTACCAGATCGTTTGCTTCCTTGTCAACTCGTTCTTTTTCTCTTACCAATATTCTCGCTGTCTCTTTGGTGAATTCAATTTTTAATGTCCTGCAGAATCGGGTAGATGACGGCCTTGGGTTTTGCCAAATGATTTTATCATTATATACTAATTAATAATAAAACAGAAGAGTCACTAGCGCCTGGGCCATGAAAAGCTTGTTTATATGAGCTATGCCCAGAGCTTCCATCAAACCCCCACTTAGCAATTAAAGTTAAATTTGCTATTTAGCAGCACAAGCCGTTCAACCGTATGGTCCAGAAGGCCCTGCAATGATACCTTAGCTGACGATTCGGAAATTTGCATAGTTTCAACCTTAGGATAACATTCCTTCTTAGCTCTTTGAATCAACGTGTATGCAGGGAATTTTTCAGAAGCAGACTGTCTTATAACATTATATTGGTGACGTGAAAGCTTTACTTCAACCAAAACCACAAGTGCTTCCTCAGCAGTCATTTGTTTTTGTTTTACACATTTTACACTTTTTCTAAATTTCGCTGCTCGGGAAGGTGATGCAGTTATTTCATTGACAATTTTTGCTGCTTCTGCTTGACCACTTGCTCGCAGACTGATTTGGGAAGCATAACTCAAAACAGGCAAGGAAACATTTTGTCTTAAATTCTTACATTTTTTCACTTTTGTTTTTTCGGAACACTCCTCGAAATCAATTTATTTGCGACCCCTTTTAGTTGTTGTAGTCACAAACGGTATTGAAGAATCTAACCAATTTTGATTTTGTGTCAAAAACCCCTCCTCATGTCTGTTGGATTTTGCCCATCGATCCTTATAATCACAGACCAAACGACAAAAATTCAAATTAAAGTCTTGCATATCCTCTGGATTCGTTTGTCTTATCAATTCTTACTTCAATATATTCACCTAGTCTAATAATTGAAAAGACTCAGCATTTTTAATAATACTGTAAAGACTACGCCGAGAAATTAATCTTTTTGAGTTTATTCCTAAAATATAAAGACTGTATTCAGAAACTTCGATGATATTTCTTGTATCAATTAACAAAATAACGAGGAAGAACAACACATTCTATACACATATTAACACTTAACAAAAATATAACAGCACGTCATTGCTGTAACCCGAAATATACCACCACGATCACTCACATCGAATTGTATTCGTATTAAATAGATATAATGGAAGGCATACACGCACCAATTATTGTACCAATTTCATCGAATTGTACAACTGATTGTTATGTATATGGGGCAGTTGTATGAGTTGTACCAACTGATTGGATGAAAATCAAAATTTTTTGATATTTTGTCAAGTTGGTTGTGTTAGTTGGATCGTGTTTGGGTTGGTCGTGCGATTTCAAACGATTTCGCCATTTTATTTCGTTGTGTCGTATGTAGCGACAAGGGCAATTTCTAGCCCAACTCAATCAACCAACTAATTGTTGTGTGTATGCCTTCCATAATAGTTAATGTAAAGTAACACTACACACTTATTATCTATATTATCTGTTATTTAAATTAAGTTATTCAAAATTGTCTAAGAACACGAGCGCGAAGACAAAATAAACTTACCCTACACTTTAAATAAACCAAACAACACAATGAACAGAACACACATATTAGTTTTGGTGTAGATTGCATACTAATATTGCAATATACAAACATAAATAACAATAACAACAATATATGATGATGATTACGAAAGCGAAAACAAAACAAAAACTACAGCAACGGTTCTTCTCTCACTTTGGACGACACGCGTTTTGTTTTACAAAATTTGTTAAAAATCTAATTGGCGCAACAACGCGCAAGATGCTTTTGTTTACTATATTAGTATAATTCCTAAGCTTTAAAAATATATACATAAATTTCAGAACACGAAGTTGTGCGGTACCATTTTAAAACTCTACATACTTCTCAATAACGGCTAAAATTTAGACCTTTTTCCATAAATGATTAAAAATAGTTATACAGGGTAAATGTCGACTTGCAACTGCTTTTTTTGTTCGAAATTACCTGAAGTTGAAAGGTCCATAATAATATTTGGCTTTTGAATGGCAAAAATACAAAAACTTGCACTTGAAAATACAAAAAATTCACTTTTTGCAAAAACGCGAAAAAATCGAAAAAATTACGAACTTTGAGAGAACACAAAAATTGAATTAAGCAACATATGTTATCGATCGCTTTGCCTAATGATGGAGAATTTTGTCTTCAATAATCGAGTATAAAACATTAATCGGATATCTCAGTATTCATTTTTCAATTAATTTCCGTTTTGGTGGTCAAATACCCCAACGCGCATCGGCCTCAACACCCGCGCCGTTAGTTCTGCTTTCTCCAGGCTGGACAAGGAAGCACAGAAAATGGGTCTGGCAGTGAACGAGGGCAAGACGAAATGTCTCCTGTCATCAAACAAACAGTCGTCGCACTCGTGACTTGGCTCTCACGTCACTGTTGACAGTCATAACTTTGAAGTTGTAGATAATTTCGTTTATTTAAGAACCAGCATTAACACCACCAACAATGTCAGCCTGGAAATCCAACGCAGGATTGCTCTTGCCAACAGGTGTTACTTCGGACTGAGTAGGCAATTGATAAGTAAAGTCCTCTCTCGACGAACAAAAGCTAAACTCTATAAGTCACTCATAATTCCCGTCCTGCTGTATGGTGCAGAGTCTTGGACGATGTCAACAACGGATGAGTCGACGTTGCGAGTTTTCGAGAGGAAAGTTCTGCGAAAGATTTATGGTCCTTTGCGCATTGGCCACGGCGAATATCGCATTCGATGGAACGATGAGCTGTGCGAGATATACGACGACATTGACATAGTTCAGCGAATTAAAAGACAGCGGCTACCCTGGCTAGGTCATGTTGCCCGGATGGATGAAAACACTCCAGCTCTGAAAGTATCCGACGCAGTACCCGCCGGGGGAAGCAGAGGAAGAGGAAGACTTCCACCCCGTGGGAAGGACCAAGCGGAGAAGGTCCTGGCTTTGCTTGTGTTTAAATGAGTTAAGCATCCACGCACTCTACCCGGGTAAACTGGCGCACCCTAATAAGACAGCTTAATTCACCACAGCTGATGACACCAACACAACTCACCATACCTATACACCCACTCATCAAAAAGGGTGGACAAGGAGAAAGCAGACACGATTCGTCTACAAGAGATTCGTTCGATACACTGCGCCGCGATAACACCTAACGCTATTCTACATTTAAACTTTTCACCGATCCTGTGCGCGTTAATTCGAATCGTCAACAATCCGGAGCTCAACATCACATCGTCTATACATCAGCAACAACCGGTACACATGCGCCTAAACATCATCTCTCGCTGCTTTATACGGACACCGTCTCCTTGATCATCAAGTGCTTTTATTTACATGTATTGTACATTTTTATTATAAATATACCTAGTGGTAAACAGATGTGTATAATACCAGATCAATTACAATCAGTTTAAATATAATATGAAGTACACTTGGATTCTTTGTTGATAAAGTGGAGGTGAGTAAATGAGTGAAAAGAACACCTAGTGGGTTTACATACACTTTAAGCAGCTTGGAATAACCAATTGGCGCCACGAAGCGAAAAGAAGAAACGACTGGCGCGCTGTTGTTAACTCGGCTATAATCGCTTAAGCGGTGTCTACGCCAATTAAGAAGAAGAATACAAGCACCTAACTGAGGACGAACTTTGCTGCAAACTATCTCAAGAGGATCTGACTTTTCCCTAAATGAACTACTTCTTAACATTTCCCTACATCTTTCTAATTCAGTTGCCATTTGGACCAACTGAGCTTTTAAACTCCTATTCTCCTGTGCTTTTTCATCTAATTTTATTTTTAAAATCCTATTCTCTTCCCTCAATTTTTTTTTCTATCTGTCCCAGCTGTCAGACCCCTACCTGTTTGCACGGCTTTTTCACTACTGTTTAGTAGTTCCTCCTCAAGAAGTGGCAGCGGCTCTAAAATATTATCGCGGTCTTCCCTTTCTAAAAGCGGAAGCAGCTGTCTCGATGCACCGTTTGCGTTTGAGGCAGATCCTTCCATTTGGAGAAAAAAATCTTCAACTCCCATTTCAATAGTTTTTTTCAAAAAAAGAATTTGGGGCGTTAAATATTGGCTCAATAATTAAATTGATATCCGGAACGGCTCTCGGACGCAATTCTTTTGCGTTACGGATTTCATTAGAAAAATGCCGCTCACACGCAAAAATGTGTTTAGGTGTTTTTTCATTTAGATCTTCTAAAACACCTAAACGTTTGGGCCAACATTTACGCCTATTAAAAGAAACAAAATAAAATACGAAATGTTACATATAATCATAAAATATGTATAATAAGAATAATAGTGCAAAAAGTTCATATTTAATGAATATTTCAAAGTACTATTTTTTTATAAATATCATAAATATTCAAAGATAAATCGTTACTTTATAATAATTTATTTAGTTAATTAACGGCAATGGCAATAAATTAACAGTTAAGCTCTGAACACGTAGAGCGCGACAGACTGCAAACGACATTTGTCAAATATTAAAATACACACGTTCTTAAGGACACAGTTATTGAGGCAGCTGCACGGCGACATAACTGTGTCCATAAGAACGTGTGTATTTAAATATTTGACAGTTGTCGCTTGCAGTCTATCGCTCTCTACATGTTCAGCACATCACACTTAAAAATATACGGAATTTCAATTTCTTTATCCAAAATTAATATTTTATTTGCACAATCGAAACACTTATACCAGCGAAATTTTTTACAAAGTCACAAACACTTTTTACACTATTTAATGTTTTTTACTCACCGGGATCAGTTCCACTGTTTGGAAAATGAACCTCCTGAACTCGATCAACTGTCAAAGTTCAGGAGGTTTTGACGTTTAGCAATTGTTCTCTCATTTCTAGTGAGAGAGGAGTTGGACACCTTTTATCTCTGATAACGGCGATGATGAGTCATCGCAGCGATCTGAAGTGGACAGCCCGGACAGGGAAGGAAAAGAAAGCGCAAAGTGAGAATTTACCAAGCAAAAAAGGATCATCTGTTTAGACTGGTATTTATCGCTACGTATTCAGTAGATACGGTAATAAGCCCTTGCTTTGTTTACATACATATCGTCACCTAAAATGCAAAATAACGTAACAACATTTTCGAAAATTTACAGTTGCGTGAATGAAACACGAAATAAAATGGAACAAGAGTGAAAAAAAATTTAATATTGGTTAAAACTGGTTCATATGTGAGCGCAGAACCTGAAATTGCTGGACAAATGTAATATTATGAATGTAATTTGAAGTAGTGAATCGTAATCAATAAGATACTCAATTTCGAATTTTTTGATGATACGTTATTTTGCATTTTAGGTGACGATATACTCAACTCTTGAAAATCTTGTTGTGTAACAATTTTTTTTTTTCTACTTTGCTACTTTCATGGTAATTAGGGTGTTGTGTTAGCATTTAAGCTACATATAAATTAAAAAGTTTGATGAGCATCACTTTAATAGATATTATGTAATGCAAGTGTTTGCGTTATTTAGGTGATTATTTTGAATTACTTTGCATGCTTCTTAAATTTTACTACGATGTTACTTGTTATGTATGCAGTTTTTTTTTTAACAAGTGTTAAACACGCTTCAAGAATTTCGTAAATTTTGCATGCAAAAAGATACAGTCCTGGGCGGTAAACTTTCGTTTGACATATGTATACAAATTGATTAGCCGTTACAAAGAAAATCAGTTGGAATTATAAAAATACATATAATTTTTCCAAATAATTTATTTAGATAAAATAAGCGAATTTAAAGATAAAAAACAATATTAGCTTAGGAAATCAGCACCTTTTATGTTTTCTGTCGGTCAAATGTTAACAAATACAGCCGTAGAAAACTCACCACAGAGAAATGTAACACCAGGGACACATTTTATAGATAACAACTCACTACTTACAAAATATCTGACTTTTAGGAAGTCAATATTTTAAGAACGCAATATGACACACTTTGACGTTTAAATGATCTATTAATAAGAATTTACCATAAATAAATCATTTTTGATTTTTATTAAGGAATAATATTTGTAGTTTCGCCTCGTATTTACTCCCTCAATAGATAATGTATGGCCGCTATTCAGCTTTCTGCTACTACGAAAAGGTTTTCTACTGTTTCTACAGTGGCTACATAAATGTAAAAAGGAAATCAAGTTATATGAAATCAGCCGGTCTATACCAAAAAATTGCAACCAGGCACGTCAAATGGTAAAAAGCCAGAAATTCCTAATGGCAACTGATTTGCCTTACTGAGCAAATAGTCCATTGATGATGCAAAGAGCACCACCACAGTCGTGGATGCCAAACCCCCTCCAATCTATTTTCGTGAGCGTAGCGGAATTGCGGTTGTCTCCAAAATAAGCAATTTAGTAGGCACAACCAATTTTCACATTGTGCCCTTGAAAAAAGGTAACATAAGTAGATGAAACAAAAATTCAAACATACACTGCAAAAGGTTTCATGGATGATGTAAAATGTTTGTCAAATAATAACAAGAATTACTACTCTTACCAACTAAAGAGCTCAAAAGACCTAGTTGTTGTCATAAAAGGTATAGAGTTTCGGATTGCATTGCATAGGAAGAAGATGGTTTAGTATTAAATCAGCGGTAAACATTTTTAACAATTATAATTTGTATCTATGTATGTGCATACTTATATGCTTTACTACTGAACTAACGACAATCTTTATAGATAGGTACGCATATATGTAAGTATTTTGTGGCACGCTTGCTTTATCGTTTTTGTTTTTATGAAATTTTAATGTACTGTACTTTTTTTGCTTGGTTTTTGTTACAAGCGTCTAATGGGGACGCATATTTTGTTTTGTTTCATCTTCGCTTGCAACTTTGGTAAGTCGTAGTTCAGACACGGCAACTTTGTTGCTCATTTTCGGCAATTTCTCTTTTGGAATTGCCCATCGCGTTCACACACAGCAACTCCATCCCATGTATTTGTTTTTGTATGCTGTGAAGCAAGAGTACTAAAATACTAAGAAGAATAAGAACACAAAGCGAATTGCCCGAGCACAAGCAACTCGGTGCCCTTCCCCTTTCCTCGTCGCTCTCTCTCCCACAAACTACGAATTGCCGCAACAAAAGTTGCCGTGTTTGAAAGACGACTAAGCATGCAAGTTTGTTTTGCCATTTCCTTCTTTGTAAATTTTAATAACGGTTCTTATTTCGCGCATATGATCACATGTTTAATCAATTTTGTCACTTTTGAAGTGCGTTTAACAGTGGCAAGTTCGTTATAGTTAATTTGGTTAATAATATTGTTAAGTTTGCTTGAATAAATAAAAAGTTTTAGTTTATTTCATTGATTAGGTAAGTAAAGTGCAATGTTATGTTGTTAGAAAGAAGTTGTGTTATATTCGTAGGCATACTAAATTTTTTTTTAAATAGTTTTGTGATGTCGAAGGGTTCAAGCAACAACACACTTTTCAAATACTTGGAAAAAAAAAACAAAAAAAATGATGATAGTGCTAAGGAACCAGAACCAGATCAGTGTTCATCAGTGTCTACTGATAGCTCAACTCCTATTATTCCTGTCGCCGCCATTACCAGTTCTTCTGGAGACGAAACTACGTTTAAGCCGCTTGATAAATTGGATTTAGGATCTTATGCTAATTCAAAACAAAAAATTGATGATGAACTAAAATATGCGTTTTTGAAAAAACCCTGGGTACCAGAGAAATCTTACAAATTCCCAATCACATACGACAAAAGACATTTGAAATTTCAGCACAAATGGTTCGATCAATTCTCCTGGCTGGTCTATACCTTAAAAAGCCTGAAGGTGCTTTGTGCAAGATTTGCGTTGTGCTGGGAAGGGTGCACACCAAAAACTGAGCTTATTGGTTGTGAAACCATTAAACAAGTGGAAAGACGCGATCGCGGAATTTAAGCGGCAGGAGCAAAGCAAGTATCATCAAGACTGCACATTATTTGCTGATAATTTTATAAGCGTATATGAAAAAAAAAACAAATGGACATAAGGAGTCAACTAGACATCGCGCGATCCACTAATATTGCCAAAAATAGGTAAAAACTGGTTCCCTTTGTTGAAACCATTAAGCTGTGTGCACGACAAGAATTATCATTAAGAGGAGCTTGCGATTTCGGATGTATTAAATTCAATGAGTCTGAACCAGATATTAATGATGGTAATTTTCGAGTTATATTACGTATGCGTCATAAATGTGACGATATAGATTTGAAGCAACATGATGAAACTTTGCAGTTAAATGCTACGTATTATAGTCCAACTATACAAAATGAATTGATTTCTGTTTGTGGTGAAATAATTCAAAAACAACTGGTGACGGCTATTAATAATGCTAAGAGTTTTTCCTTCCTGGCTGATGAAACAACGGATATATCACAACAGGAAGAAATGTCCATCTGTGTAAGATACACCGAGCTCCACAACAATGTTTATATCGTACGAGAAGATTTCCCTATATTTGTTACTGTTGAAAGCACAACAGGAGCTTCTTTAGCAACAATTCTGGAAAGTTTACACAATATGCAAATTGACTGAAATTATTTAGTTGGACAAGGCTACGATGGTGCTGCAAGCATGAAAGGCAATGTGAATGGTGTGCAGGCAATAATCCGAGAAAAATATCCTGAAGCTCTCTATGTGCACTGCAGCTCTCATTCGCTAAATTTAGCTTTAAGTCACTCATGCCAAATTCAACCCAGCAGAAATGCAATTGGCATTATAAAATCAATAGGGCTATTTTTCAAATCCTCCGCCAAACAAACAACAGAACAGAACAGAAACAAAATGGAGAACATTAACTGCAATGTGCGAGACCCGATGGGTTGAAAACCATGATGGGATATTAACTAGCGAGTTCGTGATAAGCTTGTGCTGCCTAAATTGTATATTTGCACATACTTGCAAAACTCTTCAAACAACTTCATGCGACTTAGCGGCTGCTATACAGCACGTCGATCTCATTATAAACAATTTTAAAAATACGCGTACAAACTCAGAAACAGAGTTCGTAGATATTTTTAAAGATGCTGAGAACTTGCTTGAGTTTCTGGGTGAAACAATAGCGTTGCCTCGAATAACTGGGCGACAGCAAAACCGCGCAAACATAGTTGAAAAAGATCCAAAAAATACTACCGAATAACCATTTTACTTCCACTTTTAGATGATTTCATTAACCAATTAAAACTATGATTTGAAAAGCATAATGTAACAGTGACACAACTTTACAAATTGCTACCAAAAGAGTGTGTAAAGGCTGGCACAGTATTTCACGAAAAAACCTTTTAATTTTATGAACATTTTTTAAACGACAATTACATTAAGTCTGAAATGCAGCTTTGGCAAACAAAATGGCGCAACGAACCCGAAATAAGCATGCCTAATTCAGCAATGGAATCGCTTGAAGCCTGCAATAAAGATTTATTTCCAAATGTGCATTTTCTTTTAAAAATTTTGGTAACTTTTCCAGTTATTAAATGCTCTTCCGAGCGATCTTTTTCAACTATGAAGAGGTTAAAGACGTACCTCAGAAACTCAACAAGCACGGAAAGATTAAATGGTTTGGCATTGATGTCGGTTCATCGCCGTATAAATGTGCCAAATAGAAGTTATTGACATATTTGCTGCGAAAAAAGTTCGCCGATTAAATTTAATTTTATAAATACATATATAGTACATATAATATGTGTTTTTAACAATTTACAGCTGTAGATTAACATATGTATGTACATAATAAATGAAATATTTTTATTTTTTTTATTTTATGATTTTTTAATATATTTTTTAAGATGTATAAGTATGTATGTATTATATGTAAAGCCTGAATAAAGATATGAACATACATATGTAATTTGAATTTGAAATGTTTTTTTTTAGTTAATCCCCCTCCCAAATGAAATCCTGGCTACGGCCTTGACCGTTGGGGAACTAGACAAAAGAAATGGTCCAGTACAATGCACAAACTGTCGAGAGTATGGACACACGAAATCATATTGCACTATACGCAGTGTCTGCGTGGTGTATGGTGATTTACATCTGTCACGCCACAAAAATGCGTCTCTGAACATAATTGCTACAAAATGCGCCTCTGATTTAATGGCAACCGAAAATACGACTCGGCGAGATGAGTAAGAAAGAAGTCGTAGATCAACAACCACCGAAGACGTGACTGCTGAATTATTAAATTAATCGCATTTGTATTCCTATTATTAATTTTAATAATTTCTTTTAAATAAACTTAATTTTTGTTTCTATAAAGATACGTTTGTACTGTTCATGTGTAATGTGGTAATTTCTCAAGAGGAGTAGTATCATTATGTCTAAATGATAACGTGTCAATATTCAGAAGTGGAATTGTACCAACGCGCTTAAACGTACACGTCTAGTAACGTTTGATATATACTTAAGTACATACATGTGCACGTTGTGAAATCGTGATATGCAATGTGGTTGCTGTGAGATCTACGAACGTTAAAAAGTGTTAAATGAAAAAGTGAAAAAAAGTGAAGTATATAACCTAACATTTGTTGAGACTCCCGTGAACATCGGAGCTGGTGACATACGCTTTGTCGCTTTGCTCAACGGTTCAAATTCAAATTTGTAGTGTCGCATCATTACTTCTTTCCTTTCTTCATTTGCACATTTTCGATTTCCACACTCGCCTTTGTGGCAGCAACTTTGCTGAATGCTATTCATTTTCAAACGACTAATCGCTGAAATATCCTAATTAGACTAATACGAACTAAGTAATAAAACAAAGAAATGACAACGTTAAAAGAGTTAAGAAGCAAGTGTAGGAATGCAGGTTTGCCTACGTCTGGTACCAAAGTCCAACTGGCGCAAAGATTGGATGATCATATAAATAAAGAAAATGAAAGTGAAAGTGTTTATAACGAAACAATGATACAGCGTTTGTCAGCTCTCGAAAAAACGATTGAGAAACTCGTGAGTGTGCATGAGCTACAAAATAATGCGCAAAATACTCCGTGTGCGTCGAATTTCCAACCAACGTTTAAGTCATCACCCGAACGAACAATGTATACAAGCGCGACAAATGTCCAATACGCAACAACGCCGGCTACGCGAGTGAATTTCATACCGCAACATATTCCAATTATATCCGATATACGTTTACCAATTGGAAATAATTAGTAATTCCTCTCATTATAGCATGAGAGACATTGTCGAGTTGTTGCCAGAATATAACCCAACAAGCGAAACGTCACTAAACTCAGTTCAATTTATAAAACGTATCGAAATATTAAAGAACGCATATAACTGGCAAGAACAAATTTTGATTTGTGCGGTGCAACAAAAACTTCGAGGATCCGCAAAATTGTGGATTGATTCACAACAATGTGTTGTTGTAAACTGTCCACAGTTTGTAAATAAATTTTTAACTGATTTTCCGTGTACGTTGAATGAAGCTGATACGCATATCAAGCTATCGCGAACGAAACGATTTCAAACAGAATCACCGGTCGAATATTTTTATAGAATGCTAGCACTTGGCAACAAAGGCGGTATAACTGAAGCTAGCATCGCGCGACATATTGTGAACGGTGTAAACGACAAAGATTTAAAGCGTAAAATATCAAATGAATACAATCGGTGCCAAGACTTATTAAAAGATATCATGAGTTATAGTGTATATAATGATACCAACTGGTCATCCAAATCGAGAAATGCGTCATCCACAGTGAAACCTCAAACTGTATATCCGAAAAGTGTTCCATTGTCAGTAAATAACAATATTCAACGTTCGTTCAGTGAAATAAAATGTTACAATTGCGCTAAATTCGGTCATTACGCGATTAATTGCCCTGAACCACAGAAAAGACAAGGTGTAGTAAATGCCAACGTACAACACATAAAACAGACGAGTGCCCCGAAAAGAAAAACGTGAAAGTAAATAAAATATCGAATAATAAAGCTCTTAAGCCTAATGCAAATAATGTACATAAAGAAAATAATAACGAGGGTATAGTAAAAGTAATTTGTGTAAATGGACACAATACAAATGCTTTTGTCGATCCGGGTAGCACTCGCACCCTTGTGCGCAAAATATTCGCTAGGAAAATCGGTAACTTGAAAAACGAATTGACGACCCTATATGGTTTTGGTGGGGGAGAATACGTCTCCACCAATAAAATAAATACAATGCTAAAAATTGATAATAATAAACTCGAAGTAGACATGGTGGTAGTCAATGATGACCTTATTTCCGAAAATGTACTTCTCGGCAAAGATGTACTATGTGTTACAAATACGCGGTTCATAATCGAAAGCGGTGAATGTCGTGTTGAACAAATACGCCAAATTAATTCTATTGAATATTTGAATACAACCGAAAACGAATATTTTGAAAAGATAGTGTATGAATACCGTGGACTTTTCGCCAACAGTCTTAAAAATATTGGAAAGTGTAAAATCTCGAAAATGAAAATTATTTTAAATAACGATAATCCAATTCAATTAATGCCATATCGAATTCCATCTCAAAACGACCTATCATATCGCAAATCGTAAGCGAGTTACTAGAAAATAATATAATCAGACCGAGTGAATCGCCGTACTCGTCCCCAGTCGTCCTAGTCGAAAAAAAGAATAAAGAACATCGTCTCTGTGTAGATTATCGGAGTTTAAACAAAATTACGGTTAAACAACCATTTCCCATGCCGAACATGGAAGACCAATTCGCACAGCTCGCGGGTAATAAATATTTTAGCATTCTTGACCTTCGGATGGGTTATCATCAAATCGAAATTGACGAATCATCGAAACAGTATACCGCGTTCGTGACATCAGATGGTCACTTTGAATTCAATCGTATTCCTTTTGGTTTAGTGAATGCACCGGCCATACTTCAAGCCATAATGAACAAAATCGCGTCGAAACTCAATACCGGTGAAGTGTTAGTATACTTGGACGACATAATTATTCCAAGTAAAACTGTATGTGAAGGACTTTTACGTCTAGAAAGATTTTTCTCACTTCTTAAAGAAGCAGGACTTACTTTACGTGTCGATAAATGTAGATTTCTCGAAAAACGAATAGAATACCTCGGGCATATCATTGACGAAAACGGTATCACACCGGGTATGCAGAAGGTAGCCGCTATAAAGAATTTTAAAACACCGACTAATACAACGGAGGTTAGAAGATTTTTAGGTCTTACGGGGTTTTTCAGAAAATTTGTCCCAGAATACTCCTTGATTTCGAAGCCTATTACTATTTTGTTAACGAAATCAAATCAAAACAAATTTATATGGGGTAGTGAACAGCAACACTCATTCGAAAACCTCATCAAAGCGTTAACTAACGAACCTATTATTGTTTTATACGATGTCAATGCTCAACATGAAGTACATACTGATGCCAGTAGCATCGGTTTAGCAGGCGTACTTCTACAATCAACTGACGGTAGTACATGGCGTCCGGTGTGCTATTATAGTCGTCATTGTACTAATACAGAAAGCCGATATCATAGTTATGAACTTGAAGTTCTAGCTGTTGTCGAGACATTAGAGAGATTTCGCATTTACCTACTGGGGAAACAGTTCAAAATCGTAACCGATTGCTCTGCGATTGCTCACGTAAAAGAGCATAAAGAATTAAAATCTAAAATAGCACGTTGGTGGCTCAAATTACTTGAATACAATTTCGTTATTGTACATCGACAAGGTAGTCGCTTACAGCATGTCGATGTTTTAAGTCGAGCGCCTGATCAACCTGCAAACGAAGTTGATCCAGCAGGTTTTGTCTTTACAGTAGCCAGTAATGACAACGACTGGCTTCTCACGATACAACTCCAAGATCAAAAATTACTCGAAATTATTAACATTTTAAAGGGTAACGTAACATCACCAAATAATTCAACTTTAAAGGCTGAGTACCACCTACGCAATCATCGTTTATATCACAAAGAGCCCGATGGACTAAAATTTGTGGTCCCAAAGGGGGTACGCTGGCGCATTGTACAGTTCTGCCATGATCAAGCAGGACATACAGCGCTAGAAACGACTATTCAACGTATCAGACAGACATATTGGTTTCCGCAAATGAGGAAATACGTTAAAAACTACATAGCAGCATGTATTAAGTGTTGTTATCAGAAACAACGCTCAGGCAAACCTGAAGGTATTATGCATTTTGATTCGATCAAGCCAATTCCATTTAAACGTAAGCAAGCCATAGTAAACATTTCCAAAGAACGTGAAAAATGGAAGCAGAGATTCGATAAACGTTACCAAATGCCAAACAAGAAATTTTGTTCTGTCTACGCATCAGACAAAAAGAAGCCTTGGCGTAGAAATTATCCTGAGCTAGCACCCGACGAAATCGAGGACGATTTAGGTCAGGAAGGGCCGAGTTGTCACGCCACAAAAATGCGTCTCTGAACATAATTGCTACAAAATGCGCCTCTGATTTAATGGCGACCGAAAATACGACTTGGCGAGATGAGTAAGAAAGAAGTCGTAGATCAACAACCACCGAAGACGTGACTGCTGAATTATTAAATTAATCGCATTTGTATTCCTATTATTAATTTTAATAATTTCTTTTAAATAAACTTAATTTTTGTTTCTATAAAGATACGTTTGTACTGTTCATGTGTAATGTGGTAATTTCTCAAGAGGAGTAGTATCATTATGTCTAAATGATAACGTGTCACATCCCACATCAAAATGTACTCTTAAAAACGAGGATTTAAATAAAAAGTGTAGTAATTGTGGAGGAAATCACACTGCAAACTTAAGGGGTTAAAAACGAAATTGTCTGTCGGTATTGAAGCATGTCGTAACCAAATGTTGAGTATCCCTCCTAATGAAAATATTGAAATCCCCGTTCATTTTTTAAAACTAGTAAATCTTAAAGACAATGCTACACAAAGGCAACACTGCACAAATGCAGTTGCCCCAAAACCAACCAAATGGAAGCGTTGAAACTATGATTTTCAAACTAACCCAATGTGCAAGTATGTCACAATTTATGTCTGCAATACAAAATATGATTTAAGAGAAAATCAAAGAACAAAACCAATTGTTGCAAGCTTTTTTAAGTAAAAAGTTACTGTATTGAAAATTTGTATATGGAATGCCAACGATGTTAACCGACATAAATTGGAAGTTATTAGATTTCTGGATGAAAATAATATAGATGTAATGAAATTTGTCAGAAAGTCATCTTATGAATGAAAACAATTTCGGCATACCGGAATTTAGACTCTATGTTACAAACCAACTGGATGGAAAGGCACATGGTGGAACAGCAATGTTGGTTAGAAAACGATTACGCTATAGCGCAATAGTGCAGTTACAAGCTACAATAATATCCCTGGTGGTGACTTAAACCTTACGGCTATATCCGTAAAAGACGAGTAATAGTAAAGTAACTAGCCACCGATAGGTTATCAGTAATTAATGCCTTCGTTATACGTTAGGTTATTTTTGTTCTAGCCTCGGAAAAAAAGTAACCATTTCTCCTCTTTCACCACACGTCGGTGTGATTAGCTTACTCACTCACCCTCATTGATTTTGCGCATCTTGCCATCTTTTACAGGAAATAGTTTGTTTGGTTATTGTTATGGTCACCCATGTGTTACAGAAAACTGGTCGATAGGTCACAGAAAACTGTTATAACGGTCATCGCGACCGTTGATTATTTATTATTTGATATTACCTATCGTAACAGTCATTTTTCTTATAAATAAAAAAATTAAAATTTTTATTTTATTTGTTTTTATTAAATTTTTTTTTTGAGATTTGCATGTTTATACATAACAGTTATATTTTTCCTGTCTGTCTGGCATGAAGGCCTTTTATGGAAAATCAAAAACGTTTTACCTTACGAATTTTATAAAACTTTGGAGTCATACTTAAGAAACAGGAAAATTACAGTTAAAGTAGCAGACTTCATATCAGAAGAACGAGTAATAAGGGCTGGTGTACCTCAGGGACAGCAGACATTCCAACAGCTACTAACGTATTAACATTAGAGATGAGCGATATTGCGATTTTTCGATATCTGTGATTTCAGTGATTGCTTTTTTTAAATCACTGTGATTTATATTGCTATTGCGATCGCAACTAAGTCGACATTCAAACGGATACCTTTTGTTGTTGTTGTTGTAGCGGCAGATTCTGCCGATTTCACAGTGTTTGGCCGAATAAAAGTCCGGGTTCGTTCCAGTTACGTAGACCCGACTGTTGTGGGAACGACGGAAACCTTTTGTCGTTATTGGCGGCAAATTCTCTTTTGGGTCCTGTAACTCGAGTCAAGTTTTTCCGCCTTTCTTCTGATTACATTTTCGCAAATGTTGGATCGGTTCGGCTACCTGACACTTAGAGTGTATTGCATAGTTCATTTGTATGTTAGTATGATGGTTTCAGACATTTTTTAGGAGGAATTACCATTAGTGTGGTTGATTATTTGTTTGTTTAGAATACCCGCTTTTAATATTTTCAAGACCAAATTAATTACGGGAGTTCCCAATCTTTGGGAAAATATTAAAAACCCGTAATTTTTTTATTCCATAATTTTTCTGAAATTAATTAATTACAATTCTTGTTTTAAATTAAATGATATTCGGTTAAACGAAATACTTATTAGAGCATCTTAATAAAAGAGTAAATAAATATAAAACAGTAAAAGTAACTCCCATTTTTATTAAAATTCATATAATTTATTACTAAGTGTTATAAAAAACTTAAATTAAATATTTATGAATATTGCAACCATGAAAAGAGTTTCAATTTGTATTCTAAACTAATTTTTTAAATTCATCACAAAAGCTTTCAAATTTGGTTTTAACAATAAGTAAAATTAAATTATATTAAAATATTCCATAAGCAGTTGAAACTTCTGATTGTATCTAAAAATGACTAAACTTTTGTATATAACTACGACATGTTTTTAACATTAGTATTTAAAAATATTAGCGTTTTAGCCTTTTCATCGTCTAAACGCGTTCGCCTTTCACTTATTATCATTCTAGCTGTAGAAAATACCCTTTCGCAAGGCACTGATGATGCTAAGCATCCTAATTTTTCCCGCGCAATTGGTGACAGATATGGGTACTTATAACTGTTTGTTTTCCACCATTGTAACGAATTTTCTGTTCGGTCGATGACTTCGTCTTCCAAATACCTCTGAATTTCTATAATAGCTCTCGAAGTGGTAGTACCTTTAGGTCTGTTTGTGGCAATATTTGTATCCAATTTACTCCATATTGAGAGCTTCGAGGCAGAAGGTACAGGAGTTGTAAGTTGCTCATTTTGCTGGTTTTGGATTTCTCGACTTACCTAGGCAGTAATGCGGTTTTTTACAATATCTGCTACTGTACCCTCAGAAAAGGCAAATGTTTTGAATTTCGGTTCCAAAAACGTAGCCATTGTCAGCGTATTGTTCTTTTCCGTGTTTCCCAGTCGTGCGGTTAAACCTCTTAACAACGCAGATAAAAACGTTTTTATAAAATCCGGATATTTATTATCATTCGATAAATCAGTCAAAACTTGCAAAAGCCCATTTATTATGGGGACCACCATAGAAACAGTGCAATATTTGCGACCGCTTATTTCAATTGTTGCAGATTCGAATGGCTTTAGGATAGGGACCAGATGTTTCAGGAGTAGCCATTCGTCCGAAGTAATTAGTGGCAAGTCTTTCTCAATAAGTGCAATTGTACTTTTAACAGCATCTTCGACTCGCACGAAACGCTCAATCATATTAAGAATAGAATTCCATCTGGTTTCCACACTTTGAATAAGTTTTATTGGCTGTTCCCCAGCATTGCGTTAAAATGTTAAAAAATTCTCATTTGCAACTACACTTTTCTTAAACTAGCCAACGATTTATTTCACTTTTTGCAATGTTATACACACTTGCTCTAGCTAGTTTCTATTAGTAAAGCAAAATTTAATAACTTTATATAAAAAAAATGTTAAATTATTAGATATATACCTTTTGAGCTGGTAGTTCCACTCTAGGATGTCTAATCTGGACATGTTTTTTTAATATGTTAAAGATGTTTTATATGAAATTTTTGATTTGCAAATATTGCATTTTGCATATATTTCATCTACGACTTCAAACATCTGCCATAGTCCACTTCTTTTTCTTATTAAATTTCCTTCCATTATTAAAAATTATAAGAACGTTACACTCAAAACTTCAAACCGCTATGACGAAAAATAGCATATACGCATATATATATACAATACCCTGAAGAAAGCTGCTACTTTTCTGCTATTTGCTATTGTGATCGCATATACTGTACTATTAAAACATCACAGTTCACAAAATCGAACTGCTATCGCAATTCACAGGTTTGAACTGTGATCGCTATTCACTGTTTCGAACTGCTTTCGAAAATCACAGGTTCTAACTGCTATCGCAATCGCAGTTCATAGAAGCGAACTGCTATCTATAAAATTTGATCGCAGTTGCGATTTGCGATTTTTCAATCACAGTGAAAAAATCACCGGTAGTGAAATATCGCTCATCACTAATTGACATCCACTTTCGCGGATGACACAGCTCTAGTAAGCCGCAGCAAATGCCCCATCAGAGCATCAAGAGTATTAGAGCAGCACTTAACATTTGTCGAAGAATGGCTAGGCGATTGACGTATAAATATTAATAAGCAGAAATCCAAGCATGTTACATTCTCACTAAGACCAGAAACGGTTCGGACAGTCAAAATTAACAATGTTCTAGTACCCCAATCGAATGAAGTAACTTATCTTGGGATTCATCAGGATCAAGGCTCACGTGGCGAAAACATATAGCGAGTAAAATAACTTACATGAAGTTAAGAGCATCAAATCTAAATTGGCTTTTACACAAAAATTCTAAACTTAGCCTAGATAACAAAGTGTTATTACACAATGAAATCATAAAACCGAGTCGGATGCAACCAACATTTATATAATACAAAGGTTCCAATCCAAAATGCTTAGAACAAGAAGGATATAGAGGACAGCAGAATGAGATATATTTCTAAACTTCGCGGATATCCTTCGTCTAAAAGATGTGGTCTACCAGCATATTAGAGAGCAACGTTCTACCAAACAAAGCTCAACCACATTCTTGAGCTTCTTTAGATTTAAGATTTGAATACTTACTGTTAGGCTTTACCAAGCTGATCCAATAAAAAAAGTGAATATTCTACAAGTTTTCCCGGCACTCACCGTGTAATGATAAAATGTGCAACGAAAATCGAAGTAAAAAAGGGAATACAGAGAAACGTCTGCGGTGTATCGTATCGAAAACCAAAAAGAGGCTGATGCGTTGTCCGTCGGTCCCTTATATTCTTTTTTGTATGGTGTCTGCGTGTATGTTGAATTCGTGATGTTGTCGTATTTGTGTGCGTGTGATGTGGAATGTAATGATGATGTGGTGTGGAATGAAGATGTGGTGTATGTAATGTGTGTGGTGTGGGAGTGTTATATTGCGAGGGGGGTCTGAGACTCATTTAGCCATCCCGCCCCCCTAGGCAACTGATTAGCCTAGGAGTCGCTGCAGCTGTTGCAGCGTTGCCACGACGCTGCTAAGACCCGTGGATCGCCGTCGTTGGGGTCTAGGCTGTCGACGCCGAAGCGATATCCTTACCTGCTGATGCAATGCCCGCGTTAAGGGTTGATTCCTTGTCGCGCGGCTGCGAGGTATAGGTGGCCTTTATATTTTCACCGTGAGAGAAGATATACCAAGAAAGCGCATGTATTTTTGACGTCTGCACTTATGCTTACGGCTTTTATAAATTACATCCTATGCCAATAGAATGTGCATATATGTATGTTTGTATTATATTAATTTTCTTCTTTTTTTGTTATTATTTTTCGCTGTAGTTATAGTTCTGCATTAGCTTGCGTTTTTATTCTAGAAGTGTATTTGCTATGCGTTTCCTTTCTTGCTGCTCGTGACCTTCTCTATGCTCTGCTATTTTATTTATTTCTATTTTATTTTCTTGTGGTCGTCTCCTTTGTTGGTAGTGTGCAGGTCTCTGTGATGTTCAGATGTCCAGGTGCGTTGTTAGTTTTGCTCCCTTTGGTATTTCTTGTTTGTATGTTTTATAGTGATTTAATTTCGCGCCCGTTTTTTATTATTATTATTTTTTTTTTTGTTTATCGCGCCCGTTTTATTTATTTGTTTTAATTTTTCTAACGCGCCCGTTTGCTGGTTTTTTATTAAACTGGGGTATATGATTGTGGACGCATATGTATATGTGTATGGATATTTTCCTATGTAACAGCACTTCACTAGTTTAGATGGTGAGTCCTGTTTTTTTTCGTTTTGGGGTCACTGCACTCACTTATTATATACATATGTATGCATATATTTTTTATGATATTAATTTGCGCACCACGATTTCACACCCCACTTTACACTTGCTTCTTGTTGTTTAGGTCACTTCACTATGTATATGTTTTTGTGTGTTATTTTCCGTAGGTTTTGTCACCTGACACCTCACTTTTTTTGTTTTCTTTTGCACTTTTGTTCACTTTTATTAATGATAATTTGTACGATTTTATATGTATGTATATTGTTTTTCTTACGAATTTCTTGTCACTTCACTTTGATGATGATTTTGTCATCGTGTTTATTTTTTTGTTCACTTTATTTATCGTAATGTATGAGATGTAAATTGTACAAAAAAAAATCCAAAGGGCTTTTGATTCTATCGTTGGTTTTCAAAGTACACAATTTTTTTTGGAAGCAGCAAACTCAGTTGAAATCTATCCAATACTTCTTTAGAAAAGCGCGTCCTCAAAACTTCGCCAATTGTATCCAACAGAGAAATGTACACTAAGGCCCTGTTGTATTCTGCGCAAAAAATCCCAATTATAAATTGAAATCGTTGCTATGACCGGTGTTTCCTACTTTTTCCAGTTATTAATTAAGAGCTTTGACCATCAACAACAATTTGCGACAAATTGGATAACTGTACCGTGCTGTTGAACCCATCTTATTTCACATAAGTTGCCACGGTAAAAAACACACCGTTAAACGTCAGAATGCACAATTATTTTAGCTGTTAGTTGCTGGCTTTTTTATTTCCTCCTTTTGCCCCTATGAATCCCCCACCGTGTATATACATACCATATAGCACGAATATAATGGCATTTTTCCATTTTAAATATTAGCTTTTCACTCTCCCTCTCTCTCTCTCTCTCTGTTGCAAGAATATATTAGAAATCGAAATTTCAAGAACATTCATAACATATATGTACGTATAATGTTTTAGTCCTTATGACGCCATCAAATATATACGTTTGTGCATCATTAACCATTTCACATATATACATATGTATATTAACAGTAATAACACCATATAGTGGACTGTAAAAACATGGTTTATATACTTTTTTATTAGTCTAGCAGACGCTGTAGTTGCTGCAGAGAGGCAACAACGCTGCTAAGGCCAGTGGAGCGGCGGTTTGATGTTCGATGCTGCCGGCGCCACGGGAATGCTTCATTTCTCCTTTGTCTGGATGATGGAGGGGCATCTAGCCTTCGGTGGCGATTCGGACGACTGGGCTGCTGCGATCGGTTCGTGGCAAGCTGGCGCGCGACAGGCCGTTTTGGGGGTTCGATGCAGCATGGTGTGGTGCGGCCTATTGCACAGTTGCCAGTGGCTGACTGACGTACACTCCTGTGTGGTGTGTACCGTCGGCAAGCAGTTTAGGCAGTGCTTGTGAGCCTGAGCCACCTTCTCTCGTTGCATGGGCAGCATGCTGCGAAAAATGCTACAATGTTGTAGCCGAGCAGGGCTCTGATATAGGGGACATCGGCTGCACTGAGGTTCCACTACGAGTGTTAAGGATGGTGGTAGTGGTCGCGTGCCACTACGAGTAGCGATTGCGGTGGCGGTTGCTGCTGGGGTTCGTTGCACTGGAGTTGCCCCAGGGCGCGGCACGGTTATAGTTGACCTCATCGTTGGCGATGACACTGTTGGCATATCAACATCCATAGTAATCTGTGTGGAAGGATTAGTATGGATATAAATTTGTTGCAATAAAATTTATAGGCGCCTTCTCTGGACTCTTCCATCTGTACCTTTTATGAAATTTCCTTATATATTCTTTCTTCCATCGGCGGCTGAAATCGTGATAGAGAATTTTGATTCTTTCCCATCGATTTAAAAAAGATCTCACGCCCTCAAATGCCCTGTGATCAGGGCTGTGAAGTCAGAGGGATCTTTCGAAGGGGTTGTGAGGGGCCGTGAGTTGAGAACGGCGTCAACTCGCACTAACAGTGTGGTGAATAATTAAATGTGTAGGTTCCAGCTACTTTTTTTGAAGTGAGATGTAAAATTTTTTACAGCTGATTCCCATAAACCACCCATATAAGAAGGGCTTGGGGGGATATATTGCCAATTGGGATATATTGCCTTGGGGAGCGTACCTTTGTACAAGGTTTTACCATTATCACTCATCAGTTTTGATTGGAAGCCGCCTCGTCCGACGAAGTGAGCAAATGCCGCGAGAAAAGCCTCCTTTGCCAGATTCGCACACAGCTCTAGGTGCACTGCTTTTGTCGTAAAACAGACAAAGGCAGCCACATAGCCTTTCATTAGGGTGGGGACCTTCGCATGGGCGCCATTATCTGAAATGGCCTAGCAAAATCGACACCTGTAATTGTGAAAGGCAGAACGAAGTTGCAGCGTTCCGGTGGAAGTGCTGCCATAATCTGATTTCCAATGCTATAAAAACAAATGAAGTAATTATTTAAAAAAAAATCACATAAAAATCGTTCGCTCACCTTCTTGTTGTACAAGCCTCCTTTACGATGGTACGATCACGAATGACATGGGTCTTTCAATCGTTTTTTGTTACCCTTTTTGTGATTTTCTTTTGGCACTATTGACAATTATGTTTCTCCTTCGCACTCATTCAAATAAATAAAGAAATGAAAGAAACTTTTTTCCATCTCAATTAGGTAAACAAAAAAGAACCCGAAAATGTGCGTTGGTGTTAGTGCAGGGATGGGCTCATTTTTAGCCCGCAAAGTTAGAAAAGTGCGCACGAGGGCTAGATGAGGGGAATATCAGTTTACGGAAGGAAGGGCATGAAATGTTGCAAAAAAAAATCAATTACATTCCTACGTAACTTAATGTTCATCGCAGAGTGGTTGCGGCAATACTGATTTGTACACAAATTAAAGAGCGGAAGTTTACTTCATAGCGGAATTGTGCAGTTGTGTGAACAAAAAGAGGTAAACATAATTTTCAGGTTTTAGAGTTTCGTTTTTATTTACCTTTGCATGGTGGAAAATTGTAATCACTGTTAGGAAAAAATTATGTAAGTTATACTTGTATCTAAAAACAATTTTATTTAATAAGAAAACAGCACATTTTAAAACTTCACAACACCTTATGGTTGTTTCTATTTTGTTCACACCACCATACATGTGATAGATCGAGATTGGCAACCCTGCGTTGTGAGAGAGCAATCTGCTGACGCGTTTCTATGGGGAAAACCTCAAATCGTTGGAATTTCTATGGTAAGCGGGCGGTAGCAGCGGTGTTTACTTATCATTCACATTGCGCTCTCATAAGATTCATTTGGGCATATGTGTTTGAAGAAACAGTGGTTCATAAACTGAAGCTTTTATTAAAATTACTTTTTATTAGGAAGTTTAAAGAAATAACCCGGTTTGAAACTTTTTGATTCGAAAATTATATCTATGTTTGGAAGTACCTATACTTGTGAATAATTGTTTCCAATAACGAAATTAAACAAACATAAAATAAGAAGTAGGTTATCTGATTTAAATTTTGGTACAATAATGCATGTAGCTACAGCAAATGAGATTAAACCGAACATAGAATTTATTATTTGAATTAAACTAAATTAAATGCTGTTATGAAGACATTAAAAAAAATTATTACTAAAATAAAATATTTATTATACTTTTTGTTATTTGTCTTACATTTTATAAATTTTTAGTAATTACAAAGGAGCTTAATATTGTTAGGCAATTTTACAGTTATTACCCACAGTTCAAATTCCCATATATGCGCGCGCTCTCATTTGTAAACATGGTGTGGCAAAATACATTGCTCTGATTTGTAAATGTGGGGTGGTAAAATACGTTGCTCTCACTTCCCTCTTCATGTTTGCCCGCGATGATCCCGTCATCTAGCCCTCAAAATGTGCACTCGTGCCCGAACGGTCAAAATGCCACTGTGGGCTAATATACCCACCCCTGTGTTAGTGCAGAAAGGAAAAATGTGTAGTTGTATTGAAATATTTGACAAAGGTGGGTAGCCGTGGTTGGCAGGGTTATGTTCTTTGTATGTAATATAAATATATGGCATATATGTATGTACGCATACAAAGGATTTTAAGTATTTGCACATATGCATATGCAAATTAATTTTTTATTTTCTTTATTTTTTTTTTAAATTAAGTTATAACTATCGCTTATAACTTATAACTCTCGCTTATAACTTATAACTCATAACTGCCCTATTTATCTCTTAATTTTAGTTCTTATAGTATTATAATACTGATCATGCAAAAAGGATGGCTGTGGCATTTCTTGTTGCGTGATCAAGTTCTTCTTGTAATTGTATTCCAATAGATTTTATGATGCTATTGTTGATTTTAATATTCTTTGTTTACGTTAATTCTATTTGTTATGATAAGCGGTTGGCTTGATCCTATGGATTAATGTGGTGTCGACTTACATCACATATGTGTCTACTAGAGATGAATGGGATAGGGGTTTATTTTAGTGGGTTTGGGTTGCATTAACTACCCCCCTTGTTAAAAAAAGAAACGTCCTCGTTTCGGCTTAGGATGTTGTCAATTACTATGGTGTTATTGAAGGTTACTAAATATGTACCATCGAAGTCGATGTTATCAACTGTGTGTTTTCCTGATATTAAGATTATGCCATCTTTAATAATTTCTAATTGTTTGTTTTTATACTCTCGCAACAATGTTGCTAAGGAGAGTATTACAGTTTTGTTCACATAACGGTTGTTCGTAAGTCCTAAAACTAAAAGAGTCAGATATAGGGTTATATACCAAAGTGATCAGGGTGACAAGTAGAGTCGAAATCCGGATGTCTGTCTGTCCGTCCGTCCGTCTGTCCGTTCGTCTGTCCGTCCGTCCGTGCAAGCTGTAACTTGAGTAAAAATTGAGATATCATGATGAAACTTGGTACACGTATTCCTTGTCTCCATAAGAAGGTCAAGTTCGAAGATGGGTAAAATCGGCCCACTGCCACGCCCACAAAATGGCGGAAACCGAAAACCTATAAAGTGTCATAACTAAGCCATAGATAATGATATTAAAGTGAAATTTGGCACAAAGGATCGCATTAGGGAGGGGCATATTTGTACGCAATTTTTTTTGGAAAAGTGGGCGTGGCCCCGCCCCCTACTAAGTTTTTTGTACATATCTCGGAAACTACTATAGCTATATCAACCAAACTCTACAGAGTCGTGTACTTCAGGCATTTCCATATACAGTTCAAAAATGGAAGAAATCGGATAATAACCACGCCCACCCCCCATACAAAGGTTATGTTGAAAATCACTAAAAGTGCGTTAACCGACTAACAAAAAACGTCAGAAACACTAAATTTACGGAAGATATTGCAGAAGGAAGCTGCACCCAGGCGTTTTTTAAAAATTGAAAATGGGCGTGGCCTCGCCCACTTATGGACCAAAAACCATATCTCAGGAACTACTACACCGATTTCAATGAAATTCGGTATATAATATTTTCTTAACACCCTGATGACATGTACGAAATATGGGTGAAATCGGTTTACAACCACGCCTTCTTCCAATATAACGCTATTTTGAATTCCATCTAATGATTTCTCTGTATAATATAAGTATATATGTACATTAGGAACCAATGATGATAGCGGAATAAAACTTTACAAAAATACGGTATTTGAAAAATATGTAAATGACGTATAATGAAATCTCGATTATCACTTTATCATGCGAGAGTATAAAATGTTCGGTGACACCCGAATTTAGCCCTTCCTTACTTGTTCATATATAACGTCATTCTTTTTATATGTTTTTATACTCTCGCAACAATGTTGCTAAGGAGAGTATTACAGTTTTGTTCACATAACGGTTGTTCGTAAGTCCTAAAACTAAAAGAGTCAGATATAGGGTTATATATACCAAAGTGATCAGGGTGACAAGTAGAGTCGAAATCCGGATGTCTGTCTGTCCGTCCGTCCGTGCAAGCTGTAACTTGAGTAAAAATTGAGATATCATGATGAAACTTGGTACACGTATTCCTTGGCTCCATAAGAAGGTTAAGTTCGAAGATGGGCAAAATCGGCACACTGCCACGCCCACAAAATGGCGGAAACCGAAAAGCTATAAAGTGTCATAACTAAGCCATAAATAAAGATATTAAAGTGAAATTTGGCACAAGGAATCGCATTAGGGAGGGGCATATTTGGACGTAATTTTTTTGGAAAAGTGGGCGTGGCCCCGCCCCCTACTAAGTTTTTTGTACATATCTCGGAAACTACTATAGCTATGCCAACCAAACTCTACAGGGTCGTTTTCTTCAGGCATTTCCATATACAGTTCAAAAATGGAAGAAATCGGATATTAACCACGCCCACCTCCCATACAAAGGTTATGTTGAAAATCACTAAAAGTGCGTTAACGGACTAACAAAAAACGTCAGAAACACTAAATTTTACGGAAGAAATGGCAGAAGAAAGCTGCACCCAGGCTTCCTTTAAAAATTGAAAATGGGCGTGGCCTCGCCCACTTATGGACCAAAAACCATATCTCAGGAACTACTCGACCGATTTCAATGAAATTCGGTATATAATATTTTCTTAACACCCTGATGACATGTACGAAATATAGGTGAAATCGGTTCACAACCACGCCTTCTTCCAATATAACGCTATTTTGAATTCCATCTGATGCTTTCTCTGTATAATATATAGTACGTTAGGAACCAATGATGATAGCGGAATAAAACTTTACAAAAATACGGTATTTGAAAAATATGTAAATGACGTATAATGAAATCTCGATTATCACTTTATCATGCGAGAGTATAAAATGTTCGGTGACACCCAAACTTAGCCCTTCCTTACTTGTTATTATTCCATTCTTATTATTTCTTTCTATCATTTTTTCCTGTGCGTTGCTTAGCTTTAATGGTATTTCATTGCGTGTGATTTTATTAAGATATATGTATATCTTTAGGTTTTTTATCAGTTACGGAATGGATTGATTTATTGTATTGTTGTGCAGCCCTGTAGATACTTTCTAAATCGATAATTAAATGGTATTCCTGTTGGATACAACGTGATAGTTCTATTAGGGTTTAATGTACTCTTTCAACTTGACCACATGTGGTACTATGTTTCGGGGTGCAATAATAAACTTCGATGTTCATTCTCTGCATTAAAGATTTGAATTGAATTGAAGAGAAACCTGGTTCATTATCGCAGGTAATGTGTTTTGTCTCGGGAAAACTTCGAAGAATGTCGAGGACCTTTTGATCTAGGTCTATTCTGGCATCTATGTGTTTGATTATTAAGTATTTGGAATAAGCGTCTACTGCTGTTAAGAACTTTAATTTCTGAACAAAAAATATGTCTATATGAATTTGTTCTGGTATAGGGGCTTCACCGATTGGCACTCTTTGAGGGTGGCGATTGTATTTGTTTTTGTTACATATGTCACAATTTCGAACATATTCCTTAAATTGTTTGGTCATGTCTGGCCAATAATATAATTTACATATTTGTTTTAAGTTGTCTCTAAAATTTCTATGAGCTCGATTGTGTGTTTCCTCGACAACCATGTTTTGATCTTCTGTGTTAGTTATGTCCGTTGGGAAGTTTTTAGTAGAAAGAAATTCAATATTGAATGTTTCTAATAATTTGGATTTTATTTCGTACAAATCTTCTACGGTGCAATGTATACCTGTAACCACATTTGGTTTCAAAAATTCTTTAAGTATATTTATCAAATTGTCAACTGTATCATAATCTATAATGTGCCGTGTTTTTCCGAAATTTGTAATTGATTCATGTATTGTGAATCTAGCTTTACTCAGTAATATCTGTTGCGAATATTGATTTAGTGGTCGGGTAGTTTCTGCTATATTTATATTGTCGCTACTTGAGTGCTGTTACTTGAAATGTCTGATATATTGTGTAAGTATTGTCGTGAAATAGCGTCTGCTACAACGTTAGTTTTTCCCGGTTTGTATATGATTTTTGGAGAATATTCTTCGATTAATGCATGCCATCGCTTCATTTTAGCATTAGGATAGAAACTGCAAATGTTAAAGGTTGATGATCTGTGTGAATTTCTAGTATTCTAATTCCTTAAAGTTTTCAAAGCAAATCCGATAGCATATAACTCTTTCTCATTTGTTGCATAATTTAATTCAGTGTTATTTAATGTGTTTGATATGAACGTGATTGGTTTATCTTCTTGGGGCAGAACTCCTCCGACTGCAACATTTAATGCGTCAGTAGTTAAAATAAATTTTTTTGTATAGTTTGGTTGTGCCAGTTCAATTTGGTTTGCTAATAGATTTTTGAGTTTTTCACATACAATAACTGCTTCTTGGTCTAAATCCAGTTTTACTTTCTTTGACATATGTTGGGAAATTCTTCCATTTTCTCCTGACAAGTATCTGGTTAAGGGTTTTGCTATTAAAGCATAGTATTGAATAAATTTTCTATAGTATCCTGTAATTCCTAAAAAACTTCGTAATTGTCTCAAAGTAGATGGAATAGGGAAGTGTTTAATGCACTAATTTTTTTTGGGTCTGTTTTAATAATTCCTTGGGCAACCATATATCCTAAAAACTCGACTTCGGTTTCATAAAATTTTGATTTTTCTAAAGATATTTTCATATTGGCATCCTTAAGTGTTTTGACTATTACCTGTAAGTGTTCTCTATGTTCTTCTATATTATTTGAATAGATTATTATGTCACCGATATTTACATGACAAGACTTTCCTACATAATTGCGTAATATATTATCCATCGCTCTTTGAAATATGCTAGGGGCATTCCTTAATCCGAAAGGTAGTCTTAAATATTCATATTTGCCATTGTTGACACTAAAAGCTGTTTTTTCTATATCCTTTTCCTTCATTTTAATTTGATGGATACCTGACTCTAAATCTAGAGTAGAAGGTATTTTGCTGTTCCTAAGTTTGCTAATATAACATTTGTGTCTGGGATAGGGTATTTATCGGGAAATGTATTTTCATTAATTTTCTTATAATCTATAACTATCCTAAGTTTTGGTGTACCATTTTCATTTATTCCTTTCTTTGGTACAACCCATATTGGTGAATTATTGGGGCTTTTACTTGGACGTATTATACCATTATCTAATAGATTCTTTATTTCATTGTTCACAAAAGTATTAACGGACAAGGGGTATGGGTACTGTACAACAATTGTGCGTATTTCAGCTTTAACGTCCGTTCTAAAGGGTAAATTTGTATTTATATTTGAATGAATTTTTCCGATTTCATTCTTTGTTTCTGTTTTCAATTATTCAAGATTTCCATTTTTTAAATTATTATAAGCGGTATTATTCTTCGCTGGCTTTCTAGGCTCTTTTTGTCCCAGAGTAGTACTTAAATTACATAATTGCTGGCATAATTCATCAGCGGGCGCCATAGGAGCATTTGAGCTTCCCAAGGTAGTATTAAAATTTCCATTATTATTTTCAATATAAATTTTTTCCGTTTTGTTATTATATTTTAATATTTCATTCTTTAAATCTATTACAACTCCTGCTTTTTTTCAAAATATTAAGCCCTATTAGCATATCTGCTTCTAAATTTGCTATTACGTAAAATCTCTGTATCGTATTGAAGATATTTACATCACTATAATCTTCAATAGTGGTGAATCCGTTAATTGTTTTTACTCTTTTAATTATATCTAATTTATCTCTACATAAAAAAGTGTTTGGTTTGCAGTAGCAACAAGTGGCTCCTGTGTCAATTAGGACTTTTAGTTTTCTTCCTGTTGCTCCGCAGTACCTATAAATGTATAGGAGTCCTGTCTTCAGCCTAAAAAAGCTTGTTCTTGAATATTATTTATGCGTTGAATTTTAGGTGGAGGTTGTGGTGTTCTTTTATGTTCTTCAAAATTCCGTTTGGCGTATGTTTGTTCGTGTTGAGTTTGTTTGTGGATACTGGAATCCACGTCCATTGGTTCAGGTTGGTTTCTTTGGTATCCTTGATTAAATCTTTGTACGTATTGTTGGTTATTTTTGTTCTGGAATCCTTGGTTATATCTTTGTGCATATTGTTGGTTATTTTTGTTTAGTTGAGGGAATCTTAAATTGTTCTGGAACTGGTTATTTGTGAAGTTTAGAGGAGATGTTCGAGGATTATGAACTTGCAATTTTACTGGGTTCGGCTGAGCCTGACTCCTACTGAATTGGAAAGCAAAATTTGCTCTCATATTGTTTGAATTTAATTCTAGAGCTTTCGCTAAAGCATTTGGTAAATCAGATGGGGCTAACGAGAACAGAATGTTTGATAGGGAACCGTTAAGTCCTGAAATGAATATTCTCAAGGCATTTTTCCTGTGTTGTTCATTAAGTTGATCTACTAGTCTCTTATTTGAACCATGTCACATTATCGTCTTATTAATTATCAAAGTCAATTTTTTATTGACTTCGTTATAATAATCAGTAGTGGACAAGTTTCCTTGTCGAAGAATGCTTATCTCTTGTTCAAGGATATGGATTGGTTGCTTATCGGCATAGGCGAAATCCAAGCGAGTTATGATCGCGTCAAAATTGAGGACCGTTCCGTGATTTGTAAGAACGTCATTTGCGTATTGTATTATTTTGTTTCTTAATATCGTTAGTGCGGCAAAGTATCTTTTGCTACCACGGTTATACAAAGACATTGAGTTATGGGCGGCTTCTCGCCAACTAACGTATGCTTCATCTCTTCCTGCAAACTCCGGTAAGGATTTTATTACCTCTAATGATTCGTCGCATCTAACATTTGCGTCAATAGTCTCTACTGTGTATTCTGTTATATTATCTCTCGTAATTAATTGAGTTACTTGATTTTTCAATAGTTCTACCTCATTCTGTAACGAAATTGTATTCCTTTTTAAAAGAAAAAATTACGAAAGTTGCCGGAAAACCCCTAAAAACAGCCCTTTTCTTTTTCTTTTCTATATACATATGTACCTACATACATACATATGTATGTAAGTAAAAATGATTGTTTGTTTGTTAGTAACGCTAACGCTCGAGAACGGCGGAACCAATCTTCATGAAATCAGAAAGTGTTCGCTGTGGATCTGGAAAGGGTTAGATATAAAAAAACCATATACTTTTCATAAGGAAAAGTCGAAAAATTGGAAATTTTCGAAAAGTGACTTTTCATACAATTCCTTTTTGTTTTGTTTTTCAATATTTTGATTTGTAAATTATTTGAATCGTTCAATTTCGGTCGCTTGCTTTTTTATTCCGGCTCTTTAAAAGAATAATTATTGAAAATTATTCAGTGAAAACTCTTTATGTGTGTTTCAAACGAAGTGATCATATAAGAAATTATTTTAAAGAAAATGCCGGCATGTCCAAAATCAAACATAGGTCAACGTACTCGAAATGTTCGGAGCGTGTTATCACAAAGAGTATCACAAACTGCAGTGCGACGTCCACGAAATAGATTTGAAGAAGCTCATCATGCAAGAAATTCAGCAAGACCTACGCGAATACGACGTCGTGTTTTGGAAGATATGTTCCGTGCTGCATTTGATTACGACCCTTCAATCGACTATAATGTACATGGATATATTGGAATGATGGATGTTATATCCCCACATTGTGAAGCGGCTAAATTCTCGGGTGAAACGGCTGGAATGTGTTGAGCTAACGGGAAAGTAAAATTGCCGGAATTTGAACCGCCTCCTGAACCATTACAATCATTAATTTTTGAGACATCACCAGAATCGAAACATTTTTTAAATCATATACAAGAGTACAATTAAAATTATAAGAGATCAATTTATGCCGACATTTAAGATGATTGCATGGAATATTTGATGGTTTTTTCAATGAATAGGGAAAAATTTATTCCTATAACATTGCATACATATTACAGATCCAAGGTCAAATTTATCACCTAGCGGGTTCATTGTTACCGCTCCCTGTCGCTAACCATCAATTTTTACAAATATATTTCATCGGAGATAAAAATCGTGAATTAAATCAACGCTGCTCAATTAGTTCTCACACAAAAAGATAAATTCTTTGCGAACTAAAAGATTTTTTTCATCAACGCAATGAATGTGGACAGAGTTGTTCGTTCTTAAGTAATAAATTTGGTGATTCAATACATCTATGGGTAGCTATAACATTTTTTTCATGCCTGCTAACTATTGGAGGGGAATCTTGACAGGCAATTTAAAATTGCAAAAGATCTGGCAAATTTGAGATATACAGAAATCTTTTCGAAGCATTGCACAGAGCAATGCAATATTTAAACGGTAACGATGAAGTACTTATATGCGTACAATTTCAAACTGATCCTTCCTGAAAAATAAAAAAATTGCTAAATTTTGGGTATGGTAGAATATAACTGCAATCAAATACACAGTGCAATGAATTAAAACTGGCTCATTTATCATTCAATGCAATAACTTTGCCAGCTTTGTCTTTCTTGAGCTTGAGAACCGTTTCTTAATATGCAGTCTACTAGGCTGAAAATCGATTGGACTCGATTGATTTCACTGATGCACAGCCCAAATTCAGTAGTATTTTTACGCCAAAAACCAATTCTTTCTTAACGCACGAAATGCTTTTTGATTCACTTTTTTGTAAACTAACACAAGTTGCTTCACCAAAAATGCGATTATTCCTTAACTAATACTTATAATCTAACCAATAGAAATCATATAGATGGTATTAGTAGTACTACCTAAGTATGTATCACAGTAAAACGTGGGCGGGTCCTTTAGTAGTATATAAAATTAAGTGGCAAAACTTCCTGTTCGCATACTCCTCCTAGACGGCTTGCCCGATTTCAATGAAATTTTCAGGGGTGATTGGGGTCTGTTTGGAGGGTGCACGTAAGAAATTTAATGTGTGTATCATTGCACGTTTTGCAAAAAAAAACCAAAAAACGAAACAACTGGCGGATGTTTACAATTAATAAAAAACATTGACACCGCATGTTGATCGTTTTTGCCTGTCATTCGTTCTTTCTATGGATGACTCGATTGACGCTTGAAAATACGCGGTGTGTGTAAAAAAAAGTGTTTCAACATAGTGTGTTTTTTCCAGATTTAATTCCATCGATTTGCTACATTTATTCGAACCGATTTTGTGTTTTCTGCTGACCGTGCAACACACACAAAGCAAGTTTGTATTGTTATTGTTTCGTAAGTGCTTCCATGCGGTTCGCAAATACACTGTTGGTGGGTCTTATTGCATATGCGTGTGTGGGTAAAATACATAGTTTAAGATGTAGTTTTAGGTTAATTTTTCCATTTTTATTTATGTACTTCAAATATGCATACTCTAGCACGACCACCGGGGACAACACTAACTACCTTTTTCGAGTTGTCTGAAAACGATGAATTTGCAAGAACATTGCTATATTCCGAAATACCACAATATTTCACTAGGAATCCATCATCGAAAACATTTCAACGACGAAAGTAAGGGGAGCGTGTTGACGATTATCCAAATGCCCGTAAAACCGATGCCATAAGACGCATTTACACCATCCATCCGAACAACCCGAATGTTTTTATTTGCGTCTGCTATTAGTCAACGTGCGCGGACCAAGATCATTTGATGATATGAAAACTGTTGACGGTCAGTTGTGTGCGACGTATCGTGAAGCATGTCAGCGATTGCATTTGTTAGAAGATGATATGCATTGGGACACCGCACTTCATGACGCATCACTCACATCTCATCCAAAACAAATACGCGTACTATTCGCCATAATAATATCTACATGCCTTCCGTCAAATCCGCAATAACTGTGGAATAAGTACAAAGACTGCATGACCGAGGACTTATTAATTTTGGCGCGTAATCGAGCATCGGACGCAGACTTGCTATACACATTACAAATGTATAATTCTGCTTTGATATTGGTTGAAGATCTGTGCCTTACAATTGCGAATAAGGCATTAGCGCAACTTGGCATTACTGCGCCCAGTCATTGACCATGAGCTTCAACGTGAACAACAATACGATTGCAATGAATTGCGTGCTTTCATACAAGCTAACATTACTAAATTGAATATTCAGCAGAAAAATGCTTATGATAAGATTATACGAGCGGTTGACAATAACGCCGGTGGATTCTACTTTCTTGATGCGCCAGGTGGTACAGGGAAAACGTTTCTGATCTCTTTGATTCTTGCTACTATACGGGCACAACAGAAAATTGCGCTGGCAATTGCTTCGTCAGACATCGCTGCTACTCTACTTGACGGCGGCCGAACTGCACATTCTGCGTTGAAATTACCGTTGAACATACAAGTCGTTGAAACACCAACGTGCAACATATCGAGGAATTCAACAATGGCAAAAGTTTTGCGAGGAGCTGGAATAGTTCTATGGGATGAGTGCCCAATGGCTAACAAAAAGTCATTAGAAGCATTCAATAGAACAATGCAAGATTTCCGCCAAAAGTAACAAATTTTTGGCGGAGCATTAATCTTATTATCCGGCGATTTTCGGCAAACTTTGTCAGTCATTCCTCGATCAACTCCTGCCGACGAAATAAACGTATGTTTAAAATCGTCAGTTTTGTGGAGACATGTTCAAAGGCTGACTCTTACCATCAACATGCGAGTCCAATTGCAAAATGATAGATCAGCAGCGGCGTTTTCGAAGCAGTTGTTGGACATTGGCGAAGGCAAAATACCAATCGATGATACCGGTTTGATCACATTGCCGAACAACTTTTGTACACTTTTACAATCGAAAAAGAATTGATTGAAAGTGTATTTCCGAATATTGTTCAACACTATCAACGCCACGATTATTTAAGTGAACGCGCAATATTGGCACCAAAAATGTACACGTCAACGAAATCAATTTTGCCATTCAAGGAAAACTGCAAGGAGAAGCTACAACATATATGTACATCGATTCATAGCGTTTTAAATCAAGATGAAGTAGTCAATTATCCAAATGAATTCTTGAATTCTTTGGATCCCCCCGGTCTGCCACCGCATCGTTTGGTCCTGAAAGTTGGTTCACCCATTATACTTCTACGAAATCTGTAGCCACCGACTTTGTGTAATGGCACAAGACTTTCAGGCAAAAAATTGTGGCCAAATTTGATTGAAGCAACAATACTAAATGGCAAGGCAGCAGGTGAAGTTGTACTCTTACCACGCATTCCCATGATTCCAACGGACATGCCGTTTGAATTTAAGCGCTTGCAGTTCCCAGTACGTCTTGCCTTTGCGATGACCATCAACAAATCGCAAGGGCAAACGTTTCAAGTGTGCGGCGTCAATTTGGAAGAACCGTGCATCTCCCACGGCCAATTGTTCGTCGCATGCTCGAGAGTGGCAACACCAAGGTGCTTATTTATTTACGCGCCAGGTGGAAAACCCAAAAATGTTGTATACCAATATATTTTATAAATGTTTTATAAATAAGTAACAGTTTTACAACAATAAATAAAACACAAAGTAAAAACCCTTAAGAGTTTTAATCGATTTAGGTGTAGCGAAACGCACAGGGTAACAGCTAGTACATTTATATAATATTACTTATTTGCTTAATAAATTACAAAAAAAAATATCCATATGCATGAATAGAGAAATTTTTGCGAAAAAGAGGAATTTCAGCGAATTGCCTTGTCATCACGTGGCAGCGCTCCATTTCTTCGTAATTTTTGGTAAACAAATGAAGCTCAAACGAGTGTAAAATGTAATTTTTAAAATAAAGATTTTTTAAATAAAAAACTTGCTAAAAGTGTGAAATGTGGATTTATTAAAAAGATTATAGTGTAACTTAATTAATTTGAAGAGAAAAATGTGAATAGAGTGGGTTGAACGTGGTGAAATAGCTTCTTGAAATGTTCGAATTTTGCGAATTTTTGAAATTTAATGTCGAAAATCTCGTAAACTAAAACCTCTTTCCAACGGTACCTTCAAATCGCGGCGCCAAAGAAATCGGAATTGTGCCCCAATGGCATTACGATAAACTAAGTTTTTGTAAATTACAAAAAATATATGGTATAAAATAAAATAGTTTGAGTGTAAATTTTTTCATTTTATTAAAACGACTTAAAATAGATCAAATATTATTTTAGTCACAAAATGTCCACAAATAATAAGCGAAACACAATTCGCAGAGATTTAAATTTTTGTTTTAAATAATTTTGCATAAATATGCACAAGCACAAACAATGGTACAAGGGAGTAGGGAAAGTGCCCATTTACCATCGTAAAAGAGCCATTCACAGTCCTTAACCTACCCCCCAAGTGTACGTTCACAATAAAAACATCATGGCCACCTCTGGTGAATAAGGGTGGCGAGAGGTCAAAACGGGTTGCGTAAAGCAAAAATGCTATAATATTGAATTATAAATTTATAGTACTATAATTATACATTTATAAATACTATTTTTAATTTTGCTTATAGAATGAAGTTTAATGCTGTTATCAAAAAGTTTAATTATATCTTCTTGATATAAATAAATGTGCTATATATTTTTGAGCGTTTTAGTTAACTTATTCATGGACAAATTAGAAATTATATTTGATAATGTGATAAAGTAAACCAAAAGAGATAACTATTGTGGAAAAATTTGGTATTAGGTATCGTAATAATTCGTCTGAACAGTAAAACACAATTTTTTATTGTAAGATAAATCAAGAGATAATTATAATAGCCAGGAAACATTTTTAGAATAAATTTTTGTAATCACAAACTACTTACACGTTTTATATGTCAGAATTTAGCTATACGCCGGCGATCAGGAATCTTACTCGTTTCCAAATGGAGTGTTTGACCATCTTAACAGATTTACCATATTATTTTTTAAATCTAAGCTAAGTTTTTAAATAAAAAGGATAGTGGTAAAAAGTAGTTTAAATTAGCTTACGCAACACTATATTGCAATGCTCAATAGCAATACTGGCATAATATTTGACTTCAATAAGCTGATTTGTAGCTGTATTGATTTAGCTACATATATGAATATTGTCGGTATTTTGATGGGTCGATATCCTTGTACCATGGTTTAAACTAAATGCAATAATGAAATCAAAAGTAATTAACAAATACCTGCTATAAGTTTTATACTTTCATATTTAAAATAGTACTAACACCTACTTCACGTATAAGATTTTTATGCAAGAAATAGTTTGACGTTGTTTATACAAATACATCGATTGTTCGAAATATATTCCATTTGAAATTATCTAATCGATAGTAACTTGTTTGGCCCAAATAAAAATACAACTCAAATTCCTTAATTTTTAATAGCGGTTCATTATTAACCAAATTACATTTATTTGTTTTTTAAAGTTTAATTATCAGCTTCCACACCTTTCATGATCGACCATAATTCACTAGAAGTAAAGACAAATTGTAATTCGCATAGATGCAAATGTTTCTTTTTCAAATCGCTGCTTGGCCACCAACGCGACCAACTTTCATTTGATGACTGGTGTTCATTATTTGCTTAGCTGTTGTTGCCATTATATTAGTTTTATGCAAACAAACGTAGTTCTTCCCGATGTTCTATCGGTTTTGGTGGAGGTCATTGTGCCAAATCCTCCACGCACGGTATATCGGAGGGAACGACATCGGTAAGACATTCACGATCGATACGTTCCTTATGTAGCTCACCAATAGGTTGTCCAGGACAGGTAAGCTCAGTGAACGGTATTCCCATTTTTCATCTTTGCGCATAACACGATGGAACCAGTCAATTAATTCGCTCAACGTTCGGTAACAGGTTCGGTTGAGTGTTTCGCATATTAGAAAGTATCTAAATTCAATTTTGCTCAAAGCAGTATCGGGATCCTTAGCGCAATTGACAATAGCTTGTGCAACACTCGACACAAAAACTGGTTGTTTTACAGTACGTTCGCCCACAAACCAGTGTGAGTGACATGGCACGGAACTGGCGACGCCAAATGTGGGCGTAGTATCGTAGGAAACGATCTTCCGAGCCATAGATATCAGCTGGCCTCTGGGAATTCATCGCGAACGGCACATTCACCGTAGTATTTGCTCTTAAAAAAGTTGCTGCCACCCTCAAGCACAAAGCTCATAGGTTTGGGACTAGCGTTTAAAGCAGACAAATGAATCAAACGTTCTACACCAGCTTCTTTGCTGATTCTATAGAATAAAAAGCACATGGTAAATCTTTTGAAATAAAGATTAGTTTTAGCTTACCTAGCAATGCGACGTGCACCTTATACGAGCACGTCATTGAATTTAAAATTTTGTCTCGAATTCACGACCAACTGTAAGTTGATAACTACATATGAGTACTTCACAGCATCGCGTATCGCTTCTTCATCTCTTAAATCATAAAATTGGAACAGCAACTGACCCATTACGCAGCAATATTAACGATGCCATGTTTAGTTATTTCGTACTTTTATTGGAATAAAATCCCAGTCGATCTGTTATTTATAGTACTCCCAAGGAGAATTTGTAAACACTTTTTCCTGATTAAAATAACTAAATAAACCATCGTAAAGGATTGTACCATGAAATAAACTCAAACAAATTGTCTTGCGAAAACCTCCTTTACGATGGCAAAAACATAAATATGGCTGTGAATGAGCATATTCTGAACCCCACTATTCGGCATGGTTACATATTTGTTCGTAACATTTTTCTGTGGTGAACATTTATTAGCTTGCCACAGTTAAAAAGAAGCATAAATAAAAAACTTAATTTTTCATGTATTTGCTCATATTGTTCTCATCTTTAGGAATATATATTAAAATAAAACGATTTTCTTTTGAAAATATATTAAAGTTTTATATATAATCAATATTTTTGGGACAACTTTTCCATTAATTTTACGAAAATAACACAATGCAACCATTTTCCGGTTAAAAGTCGGCAATCTTGGATTCCAATAGAAACTCAACCCCGGGCTCCCCTTGACTTTTCTACAGTGGCACCTCTCAGCTGTGCCTTTGTTTACATAACATCAGCTGAGTAGAGAATATAATAATTCAATATGAAGAAAAATAAATTTAGTGCATATACATATGTATGAGCAGGGAAAAAAGGCTTTTAATCTAAGTGCATCTAAATTTGTGAAAATTTATGAAAAATTTGTAAATTTTGATTGTGATCTTTATTTCTTAATCAGATGGATTAACTAGCGCTATTCGATGAAACCTATTTGGAGAAATACCCAACAACGTATTCGACTGCCGTAAAAGGTAAATGTAAAATTGTCATTTTAGTTTTCAATTTATTTTTACGCATTTGTTATTGTAAAACAATTGACATTAAAACGGAGGAAGTTCAACATTTCTGGTTGCTACAACTCAGAGGCAAGCTTCTCAAAGCAACAATACATACAATATATACATATTCACCTAAAAATATGTATTTTAAATTGATTTTTCATTATATTTTTTATAAATTCTTTCATCACTTGTGAATATAATAATTTTTCAGATATGTGTATATGTATTTATTGATTTTTGTATCTATATAATAATTTATAGAATTAAATGAATTTAATGTAAATCTAAATAAAATTGTTTTATTATTAAAATTAATAAAAAAAAAATTATAAAAAAAAAGATCTTTATATTTTTGAGTTTCGAACTTAGGTTGAAGGAATGGCAAGCGGGTGGTTTACCCACTAGGCTATTGTGGAATGCACCGCCACGCTTTCCTGAAAGCAGTTTTGTTGATTTGTCCCAAATTTAATGAAAGTGTGAGAAAAAAGGATATAGTTTTATTACAGCAGAAAATATGTGAACGAGAAGGTGATTAAAGATCACATGTATACAAAAGTTTCGGGATCTTTTTTAATTCGCCCTTAACCCTCTGTCGGTTAAGAGTGCCCTCAGGCGTGCATCACGAAATTCAAAATAAATAATAAATAAATAAAAAATTGCATACAGCTTAAAAACAAGCTTGCTGGCAACACTTCAATTGTGAGTGTAGTTAATTTTTGACAGGTTGTCACGCTGCGTTTAAATTTACCGTTACGTTTCGTATGAGTTTTACTAGCTTGCGAAGCTAAAATTAATTTCACAAAAAAAAAAATTTCAAAACAAAAAAATATATATATATATATATTGTTATCGGATTCTATTAAGAATTTTATTGTTGCAAAGGTAAGTAGTTCTTTTTACCTTTTATATACAAGTGAAAGTGAATAACGAAATAAAGTGTCGGGTGAGAAAACAAAATGGCAGAGTGCCTCAGGGCACTTATAACAGTTTACATGAAAATATGTGTTTTCTTTTTGTTGTTTTTGTTATGTTTTTTTTGCAGTGCCTGCCATTGTTTTATAGCTGAAAATGGATTTTCGAAACCGTAAAAAGGTCAAACTGAGCGAAATTACCGATGAGCAAATTTATGAATTTGTGGAATCGGTTGAAACAGACGAAGAAGCTGTTTTAATAGCGAAGTCGATATGAATGATCCGGATTTCGAACCTAATGAAATAAGCCCCGAAGATGAACGGTACATATCGGAGGTAGTTCACCAAGTCGATGAAGACGAATCTGCTTTTTTAAATAAAGCGGACAATTTTTCGTTGAACTTGAGCAATCAAGGAAGATCTTCCCTCAACTTCGCCAAATGAAGAAGTTGAAGAAGCTTCAGGAGAAGAAGGGCCATCAACTTAAAGACCACATTTGAAGCCACCAAAACGTGCCCGTTCCCCTTTGATTGTAGTGGTCCGTCTATTGTGCCTTCCTTTGGCGGTTTCAGAGGAACAGGTAATATGTCCAGATGCTGTATTTATTTTATTTGTGAATCTTAAATTCCATTTACTATACGTATTGAAGCAATAATCAAATAATCGGCTGAGTTTTCCAAAATTGTATGGCGAAAACGATCGATGTGTTTGCATGTAAATGAGGTGGCCTTCCGTGGTGACTCAAGCCTACCATCTTCGATCAAAGAGCTTGAAACTCCGATGGAGATATTTCGTTATTTCTTCACTAAGAAAATGGTTGACAAGATTGCTTTAGAATCGAACCGGACAGCTCGCAATGTCGATATCAACTCCAAGTTCATAACATCCGGCGAAGAAATTTACAAATACATTGGCATTCATGTTTACATGAGCACTTACCGCTATCCCAATTTGGAAAGCTATTGGGGCCCAAATGCGTTTCAACCAATAGCAAAAACGATGCCTAAAGCAAGGTTTATGGCGATAAAACAATATTTGTCCTTTCGTGATGAACACAATAGAGCCAAAAAAGGAGAGCCTGGTTATGATGCGTTGTTCCGTATTAGAACGTTGTCTGATTTTTTAAACACACGGTTCGATTCCGTACCCAAAACAGCCCGATTGTGCGTCGATGAACAAATGTGTGGCACCAAAATAAAACATCATCTACGCCAATACATGCCAAAAAAACCACACAAGTGGGGCATCAAATTATTCGTGTTATGCGATACAAGCGGATTCGCTTATCGCTTCGAGGTTTATAATGGTGCTGGCGACAATGTGATCTTACCAGGACAACCAGATCTTGGAGCCACGTCGAACGTTGTTGTTCGTTTATCGCAAGCTACATATACCAAACTTCAGGAATCACATTATGTATTTTGATAATTTGTATACATCGTTGCAGTTGTTGGTATTACTGCGAGCTCGAGGCATATTTAGTTTAGGCACCTTACGAATTCCTCGAATTCCCAACTGTAAGCTTCCAAATGAAAAAGACATAAGAGACGAACTACGAGACTGTTCATGTGAGTATATGGGGAGAGCATATGGTGTTGACATAACCACAGTCTTATGGGAAGACAATAAATTAGTACGATTGGCATCAACGCCGGCGTTCGACCATTTCAAAGATCCAATACAGATGCAAACAAACAGCCATCGAAAGCAGCTCGCTACGACAGAAAGGCGAAGAAATATTTGGAAATTGATTGTCCTCAAATAATCAAAGGGTACAGTTATCACATGGGCGGTGTTGACTTGATGGATGCTCTGATGGGCCGGTACCACATACGAGCGAAGTCAAACGATGCATTAACTCGATTGTTTTACCATTTCATTGACATGGCGATCATGAATGCGTATTTACTACATAAACGGATTTATGCAGAAAAGGTAACTGACTCAAGTCATGAATCAGCCTAACATGAACGGGTTTTGCAGTTACCGCGATTTTGTGAAGCTGTAGTTGCTTCACTGATAACATATCAAGAAAGACGACCCCTTAGTCGTCAAAAAACAGTAACGTCAACGGTAGAAAATATAGAGCCAAGCAATTCGGGCGTTGACCAAAAGTCAAAACATCCCGTACATGAAGTGCGCTACGATGGTCAAGACCATTTTCCAATTTGGCTTGGCAAAGAAGGCGGAAAAAAATGGTGTAAACTCTGTGAGAAGTAGCAAACACAGTGTGTTTGCTCCAAATGCAATCTTCATTTGTGCTGCACCAACGCAAAAAACTGTTTTTTTCGATTATCACAATAAAAATTAATTCTTTTGATTATATTTCGTGTTTGCTTATCTTTCATCTTTGCTTTATCTTTCTTTTCCAATCTACTACTCTTTCGAGTATACCACATCATATATTTGGCATAAACTGTCATGAGTGCCCTGAGGCACTCTTTACCTTTTGCTTACCTGTCATTCGAAAAAACACGCAAATCACTTGGGGATGGTTTTTTTGAATTACTTTACACCCTAATTATTCAATAACAAAATTCCCACTCGCCTTCTTCCACGCTGAGAGTTTTGAGTGATAGAGGGTTAAGAACGTGATAGGAAAATTACAAGTGACAATTAAACCGGCATGTCACTAAGTAACATGACCGTCACTGTTCTAACTGGGTCTTCTCCCAGTCCTTTGCATTGTAGAATCATACAAGTAACAAAAGAATCATATGGTCGTCAACAGCTGAGATCACCTGATCGAAATAGTTGATTTAAATAAAAAGACTTAAAAATAATAAAGAGGTTGCAATATAGGCGCGTTACCGATATATTTTGGGTGTTTGGTTCCCCAGGGTGCCTATTTTCACCCATATAATATATAGAATACTAAACAAAACTACTTCTAATAATAAAAAAAATAAATATATTCTTCAAATATTTTTAATAAAATAGGAAAGATTTACCAATATTTTGATACAATAAATAAAATTTTAATCAAAACTAGGTAAATTGAGTTTTTATGAATTTTAGTAAACGAAATACATTTGAAAATTTAACAAAAACGTACGTACGTAATAAATTGTATAGCATAAGACGGCAACACAATCTTGCCTTTTTTAAGGAATTTGGCCGTTTTAGTAGTAGAATATTTAGGAAACCATAATGAAGTCCCTGGTCTTTGGACCTGTGTCTTCCTCATTCTATATGTAGTTTCTGTCATTCTGTAAGCTTTCGCCTGCGTATGTAGGGGTGAAAAAGATAGGATTTGTTACTTGTAGGTTTCTACAATGATCCTTTGGTTTTGCTGACTTTGTGGTGAGCTAGTGATGTTGTTGTTATGATTTATTTATGTACATACATATATATTTTTGTTGTTTTATCCGGCTTCGCGCCCACTATGTTGTTTATTTCGCGCCGCTCTTTTTATTATATTTTATAGTTCACACCTTCTTTTTTTGGTTTTGATATTTTATGAGCGCAAATGTTTTACCTAGTATCCAACGTATGTAAGTATATGTATGTATATATATCTCGCCACTGCACAGCACTTTTATGTGGTCACTGCACTGGCAATTTCTCACTTTTTTCCACTATTTTAATTGTTCACTAAGTAAATGTTATTAAACATATGTACACATGTGCTTGTGTTTCACCGCAAATTTTGTTTGTTTGTTTTAATCACTATGGTTCGAGGGACCAATGTTTGCCTCCTTGCTCTTAGCCACTACTTACCTCGGCGCTAAAGACTTCACACTCAAAATATTTTATAAAAAACCCAGTCCGTTTGATTTTTATTTTTTCTTCGTTTCTAAAAGCTACGGCACATCGACTTTCGATGTATAGTATGTACGGATGAATGCATGCGGATTGTTAAATTAACTGATGCTGCGACGGACGTTCGTTCGGTGCGAAATTGAGGAAAGCAAAGGGACCTCTTCTTCTGGAGCGGTTGGTTTTGATTGTTGGGTAGTGTAGAGTTGTGGTGTGATGTCCGCATGAGTGGTGTATATTCGTGTGTATTAGTGTGAGGTGTCTTCATGTAAAATATCTGCATGTGTCTTCATACATATGTGGATCGCGTTGATTTTATGTGTTGTCGTCCAGTGCCGCGTGCTGAGGGGGGAGAGCTAATTCATCTAGCCACTGAAGTTTGCAAAAAGAATACAAAAACTCAAATAAAAACTAGCGCACACAAACTATTAATAATAAAGATTAACAAATAGTGCACGAATCCTATATATAAAAACGAAACAAAAAAGAAAAAAAAAAAACAATAATGAGTGCATCGCAGCCTCTGCAGCAAAGCCGTAGGTATTTCTTAAATGCCTACTTCAGCTTTGTCAAGTCAACAAAAACAACGTCTGGCAATAAAAAATATAGCGGCGATGATGAGTCATCACAGTGATTAGCTGAAATGGAAAGTAGGCAAAGGACGCAATCGGGCAATAACAAAACCACTGATAGCAGCCACTAAGCAGGCACGCGGACAGCGAAGGAAAACAACACGCAAGGTGGGAATGTACCTTGAGTAGTGGAAATCGAGTCCTATTAAATCAGCGGTCAATACAAAAAAAATTAAAACCAGACACGAGTTAACGACATAGCCTCGCTCCGGGTCACACACACTCACATACACCTTATCTCCTAATATACATTCCGAAAAAAGGCGAACTATGTATGTAAACCGATAGAACTCGCTTTGACATGCACTATCAGTCGAACAATAGAAATGAACATGCATTATCTAGAAAGGCATTCTCAACATGTAAACAACAAACATCTGGCAATGGAATATTCCACTGCGATAACCAACTCCGCATCTCAAGTAATAGCAAGATAGCAGATATCGAATTACGACAAAGAAGTCGCATGCAGATAACAGCAGCCGCATTTCATTAGTATAAATAGCTGTAAGATCTTATATTAAAATTTAGTTCTTAAGAATATCAATAAAGGCACGCATTTCGGCGTATAAATAAAGTTGTTTAAATTCTTGAACTCATATCGTGTAAACGATATTAACTGGGGGCTCAACCAGTCTGTAAGCCATCTCTATCCATTGAATAAAACGATAGAAAAAATTCCACGGGAAGTAGGACTTCCAGCACTAGATCTTTGAAAAAGGTGCTTAAAATTGAACAAAGATAAAATTAATATTCCTGCAAAATCTGGAAAAGAATAACGGATAAGTCTTGATATATAGTTAAAACAGTCAAGCAACGTTATATCAACGGATATCCCAACACGCTAGAATCTCAAAAAAGGAGACAAAAGCCGTTCAATTTGCGTCGTCCCCTATTGAACACCGACGTCAAGATGACAACACAAGAAATCGCAAGCTTGAGAGCACAAATCGCTGCTCTGACCACAACGTTCACTGAAACCCAACAAAGATTGAATTCGTTGGAAACCCACGCAACACCCAACGTCACAGTCACAAACCAATACCAGGACTGTACACCAAACATCACAGATGAATCACAAATAAACTTAGAAATATTCAAAACCTTACCAGTCTTCACAGGCGATATGAACCATTATAGGTCATGGAGAAAACGCGCCTGACGCACATGGAAACATCAAGAATTATTACTACTACACCCATGTACTACACGGCACTCTCGATTGTACATTCCAAAATTCAAGGAGAGGCGGCCGATATTTTAATAAACCACAACACCAAATTCAACTTTTATTCCATAATAAACCGTCCGATTATACTTATGCGTGGACCAGAGACCTCTGTATGTTTTAAGCTCGAAGGAATGAAAAGAATAAAGCAAGGAAAAAGGACTCCCTGGCAGAGTTCCATTCCGAAGTCAGCAAGTCACTTAATCTTGCACTCACCAAAGTTGAGATGGATAATCATGGACCAGGAAATCCATCAGCTATGATTGAATATGCAAACCAGGAAGCTGTGAGGACATTCATTCTCGGTCTGAACAGCAAATATACCACAAGCCTCTACAGTCACAATCCGAAGGACTTAGAAACCGCTTACGCTATCGCGAGTACGATATACCACGATAATATAAACTCACAATTCGACGTTCCGCAATACAATCAGCAGAGACAATATAATACATCACAGTACCAAAACTCAAGCAGAAGACATTACGAGAGCCACAAAGGTACAAACCTAACGTACAGGTGCAATACAATCAGACAGCACCCGGCAACAGCATCAACCAATGGACGTAGATTCATCACAACAATACACGAGATCCGCAAATCCCAATAGGGATCATTCCAAACCACAACAAAACAGCTATAACCGCCAATTACAAGGGCTACCTCCAAATAATCAATTTCGCGGTAACCCTCAAAAAGAGAACGAAATCCTTCATCTCATAATTCCCACGTACAACAGAAATGTCAACGTGTAAACCAGACACGCGACGAAGAACTACAATCGCTTACACCAGAATACGAGAACGATGATTACGAAACAGGCAGCGCTTTTAGGCGCATGAACGATTTGCCGTGTCTGCAACGCCACTGCAGGGATACAGGCAAACTTATTAACATCCTGATTGATACTGGAGCAACAAACAACTATATAAGTACAAAATGTAACTTTAGGTAAGTCTATTCAAATTAAACCTGTAAAAGTGAAAACTCTTCATGGTTACTCAATAACCAAATCAAAAAAAATAATTACATTGTTAGAACATAATCTCACATTTTTTGAAACTGATGCATTAAAAGAATTCGATATGCTTCTGGGTGAACAGGGTCTTAGGAAAATTAAAGCAGAAATCAACCTTTTCGAGTACACGCTCAGTTATAAATATAGGGCCAAGAAAGAAAGTGAATCTGTGCAAAAAATAAATTATACGGTTAATAGTGAAAAATATAGAGCAGAAATCGAAGAAATTATGCAAAGAAATGAAGACACAAATGAAGTGCTACCATATACTACCACGGTACAAGCTACCATTAGAACGAAATCCGAAGATCCTATTTGGACCAAGCAATATCCGTACCCTATGTCGGATAGCGATTTCAATAATAAAGAAATTAACAAACTTTTAGAAAATGAAATAATTCAACCCAGCAAAAGTCCGTATAACTCTCCATTTGGACAGTCGCAAAAAAAGGTACCGATGAACAAGGGAAACCTAAGCGCAGAATGGTCGTAGACTTTCAGAAACTTAACAATCAAACTGTTACAGATAGATACCCCATACCTGATGTGGCTATGACCATACAAAATTTAGGAAACGCAAAAGTATTTTCAACTCTAGACTTAGAGTCTGGTTTCCATCAGATCCTTATTAATAAATCAGACAGGAAAAAACGGCTTTTAGTGTAAATGGAGCTAAATACGAATTTCTTCGTATGCCATTCGGCCTGAAAAACGCCCCATCTATTTTTCAAAGATGCGTGGATGATATCCTTAGACCATATATCAGGGAAGTTCGCGTACGTCTATGTAGACGATGTTCTCATTTATTCTTCCTCTCCTGAAGAACATATCGAACACATCCGCATAATCATAAATGCCCTTCACCAGGCCAATATGAAAATCTCTAACGAAAAATCTCACTTTTTCAAAGACTCTGTTGAATACTTAGGGCATATAATTAAATACAACAAGATTACAGTCGACCCAACAAAAATACAGACTATTAAAAATTTCCCTATTCCTACAACACTGAAGGAACTCAGATCCTTCCTAGGTCTCGCAAGTTACTATAGAAAATTTATAAAGAATTTTGCAGCCATCGTCAAACCACTGACTACGTTCCTCAGAGGAGAGAACGGTGGCATATCAAAGAATCAAAGTGCAAAAATAAAAATCACTTTAGACGAACCTGCACTAAAAGCACTGAACATAATAAAAGAAGAACTACAAGCCCAGGTCGAACTCTCTTCCAACCAAATTTTAACAAACCTTTCGAATTAACCACAGATGCTAGCAATTACGCTATAGGAGCCGTATTATCCCAAAACCAAAAACCCATATCATTTATTTCACGAACGCTCAGTGAAACAGAACAGAATTACTCCACAAATGAGAAAGAGTTACTCGCAATTGTATGGTCACTACAGAAACTACGCAACTACTTGTATGGTATAGCAGATTTAACAATATACACCGACCATCAATCTCTAATATTCTCCATATCAGAAAAAACCCCAATACAAAATTAAAAGATGGAAAAATTTCATTGAAGAATATGGTGCAAAAATCGTTTACAAACCCGGACATCAGAACGTGGTCGCTGATGCCCTTTCTCGTCAGCAAATAAACAACACTTTAAATTCTGATGACTCCCAACATTCAGCACAAAGCTCACCAACACAAAGACTCAAACGAGTAAAAACCAGTAAACTCTTTAGAAACCAAATTATTGTAAAACGGTCAGATCAGAACCCCATCGAAATATTCTCACAAAACATATTTTCTAACAGCCGACACACGATCTTTTTTAATACGAAAACTGTATTACTAGATAGACTAAAAAATGTAATTAGACCAAAGATAACTAATGCTATACAAATAGACGAGCAAATGTTATTTTACGTCGAAAATGACATTATCAACACATTTCCAACTGTATCGATTGTACTAGCGCAAAAATTGGTGGACGATATTACCGAAACCGAACAACAAGAACAGATCATACAAGACACACACAGACGTGCTCACAGAAACTACAAAAACAACGCACAGGAAATCTCGCTCAGATACTACTGGCCAAACATACGTGACGCTTGTAAAAAAGAAGTACAAAACTGCGAAATCTGCCTCACAAACAAGTATGAACGCCGACCAAATAAACAACCAATAGGATCAGCACCGATACCGAACAAAGTAGGCGAATACATACACTTAGACTTATTTTTTATGAGCAACAATATGTACATTAGTTCAACCGACAAATATTCCAAATTCTGCCATTTGAGACAAATACCATCAAAGAAAGACACATACAAATATGTTGACGAGATACTGTCACAAATATACCCAAACGCAAAGTTTGTAATGACTGATAACGAGTCAACATTTACTGGCATATGTGCACAACAAATATACAAGCGATTACAAATAACGCATACCAAAACTCCAGCCTATCATTCGACAACAAACGGTCAAGTTGAAAGAACGCATAGCACAATTATCGAACTCACAAAGTATTAGCGCATCAACACAGTTCGGCTCCTGACGATCAGATATTTGAAGCAGTCCGACAGTACAACAAAACAATCCATTCGGTAACCAACCACAAACCCGAGGACGTGTTTTTTAATCAAAGGGAATATCCTGGCATCAAAGAGCGTCTTCAACAAAACCAACAGAGAGTTTTGCGATACCATAACCGTAATCGGAAACAGCTCAAATACAAAGAAGGAGAGGTAATATATTCAAAAACGCATAGACGAAACAAAAACGGAAAAAAATACGTGAAACACATAGTAAAAAAAGACAACGGAGAAACAATAACGAAAAAAGTAATTATCCATAAAGACAATATCAGAGCAAAAGCATGTACGGAATAGTATTTACCTTACTTTTCTCTATCGCACTTTGCGACAATATTATAGATTTAAGCCATAGGAAATATGTACTAGTAGAAACTGATCCTGTTTACATTTATCAGGATACAGCTTTCTTGTATCACATATCCAATTTCTCAAAAATATTGGCGCCATACGAAAGTATAATGAAATCATCATTCAATCTAGAAGACCAACCCCAAACTCAAATTTTAGTAAACAAAATCGAAACTCTGAAAACTCAACTCATTCCCAATATTTATAGATCCAAAAGATCACTTAACTTTCTTGGTTCCATGTTAAAACTCACGGGCACACCAGACCACGATGACCTTGTGGAAATAAACTTCACTTAATTTGCTAATAGAGAACAATAATAAGCAAAAATTAATTAATTCACAGTTCGAAAGAATACTGAAAGCCTTGATCCCAAAGCAATAACCGAAAACATTGTTATATCAGAAGTTTATAATGAACTCAAATCAATAACTAACACTATAATTTTGCAAAAACTAATAATTTCTATTCTGGTACATTAAATTTGAAAGACGTGTACGATTTAATAAACCATGAAAAGTTAGATCTTCCAATAATTAATATATTAGAATATGCCGACATTCATATATGTTACCTACAACAAGCAATTATAACAATATACAAATATCCTATCCTTGAAACTAAATCTAGCTTATTTAATGTATATCCTTTAGCATATAAGCATGGTAAAATTAATTTAGACCCTAAGATCGCAAAGTGTAACGATTATCAAAGAATATCTAAATGTAGAAATTATATGGGTAACTTTATTTGTAAATCAGAACCCGCTGACAATTGTACTATAAAAATATTAGAAGACAAAACAGCCCAATGCGAAACAACCAATGAAAATAATGCTCCACTTCGCATCCTAGAGAATGGATACATTTTGACAGATTACCAGCATACTTGGAACAACATGTATATATCAGGCCCTAAATTGATACACTTCAATGAATCCACGAACATCGATAACATGACATATTACAATCATCAAAGACAACTCAGAGAAATAATACACAATCAACACAACGAAAAACTTGAAGTACTCCGTATGCTTTCTTCAAACTCAATATACAAATTCAGCAATATCCAAACACTCTCAACATTTTTGATACCTATTGTAGAAAATCCAGTACATTTTACGTTCTTCATCATAATAGGATTCCTTACTTTAGTAGTCACCACTTACGGTATGGTACACCTCTGCCGATATCACGTAAATAGAAGAATGCTTCACAGACAAAGGCAAATTGACGAATTATACGAAGTCGAAATGAATCGTCTTCAACAACAACAATCTGTAGCAGCATAGCGAGGACGCTCCGTTTTAAGAAGGAGGGAGTTAACGACATAGCCTCGCTCCGGGTCACACACACTTACACCTTATCTCCTAATATACATTCCGAACAAAGGCGAACTATGTATGTAAACCGATAGAACTCGCTTTGACATGCACTATCAGTCGAACAATAGAAATGAACATGCATTATCTAGAAAGGCATTCTCAACATGTAAACAACAAACATCTGGCAATGGAATAATCCACTGCGATAACCAACTCCGCATCTCAAGTAATAGCAAGATAGCAGATATCGAATTACGACAAAGAAGTCGCATGCAGATAACAGCAGCCGCATTTCATTAGTATAAATAGCTGTAAGATCTTATATTAAAATTTAGTTCTTAAGAATATCAATAAAGGCACGCATTTCGGCGTATAAATAAAATTGTTTAAATTCTTGAACTCATATCGTGTAAACGATATTAACTCACGCCAAATGCTAAAAAGCCAGAAATTCTTAATGGCAACACTGCCTTACTGAGCTAAGAGCTTAACGACGGACATAGAAGTATTTGGTCTTGAAAGTGATTTTATGAACGAAAATTAATAAAAGTGCATGATTTAATATAATAAAAAAACACAAAAAACCACTTACAATTTCGAGAACAATAGAAAGTATCGTGAATAACGACGTGCGTACTGAAGGTAGTAGGTTCCGACTACTTTTGTGGCAATATAGCGGGCTGAAGGTCAATAATTTATTCGGTTTATTGTAGTACGGTTACTTAGATACCACAAAACATCAATTCTGAGTAGCATCGCTGGAATTTGTAATTCTCACTTTTGTCCGGTTATTGAAGGAAAATGCTCCTATGTGCAACGATGCAAAGAGTAGCACCACAGTCGCGAATGCCAAAGCCCCTCCAATCTCTAACATATATGAAACAATAATTCAAACATACACTGACAAAAATTTCATGGATCTTGTGAAGTTCTTTTCAAATAATAACAAGAAATTCTTCTCTTACCAAATGAAGAGCTTAAAAGGCCTATGGCTAAATGAGCTTCTGATCCCCCCTCACAGTATAACACTGCCACACCACACACATCATACACACTACATCTTCATCACAAACCACATCTTCATTTAACACCATATCTTCCATTCGTTTCCACACTGCTCCGTGTCAACACCCCTTTTTGCTACACACGTCCCGCGCATTGCAAACAACTCAATCAGACGAAAGATCCAATCAACATGGATCCAATTAAACATGGTCCTTCGAGCCATAGTGAGAGGCATTATGGATTAGTGAAACAATTCAAACAAAGAAAAACGAGAAAAATTAAAATAAGAGCAAAAGGAATTGTGAGCAAAAAACAAAACAAAACTGCAGTGAACCTAACAAAACCATATCAAAAATCCAAAAAATGCAGGGACAATATACTACATGTATATAATATATATAGTATATATGTATATGTCCATTTATGTACATACTATATACCTTAGAAATAAGTTAAAAGGCTTAAACAAACAAAAACCCACACATCGGGCGCGAACATTCAAAGAAATATACATATACACAAAACAACAGCACAAGGAAATATCCACGTGAAGAACATAAATTTGTAATATTAATTATCATCTGTGTGGCATCACCGGCACATCAAAAGCAACACTCGATTTTCAACCGCCAAAGTGAACGCAGCCTCCCGTGCGATACAATCTGATTTTCATACTCTCGCAACAATGTTCCTAACGAGAGTATTATAGTTTTGTTCACATAACGGTTGTTTGTAAGTCCTAAAACTAAAAGAGTCAGATATAGGGTTATATACATATACCAAAGTGATCAGGGCGACGAGTAGAGTCGAAATCCGGATGTCTGTCTGTCCGTCCGTCCGTCCGTGCAAACTGTAACTTGAGTAAAAATTGAGATATCATGATGAAACTTGGTACACGTATTCCTTGGCTCCATAAGAAGGTTAAGTTCGAAGATGGGCAAAATCGGCCTTCTGCCACGCCCACAAAATGGCGGAGACCGAAAACCTATAAAGTGTCATAACTAAGCCATAAATAAAGATATTAAAGTGAAATTTGGCACAAAGGATCGCATTAGGGAAGGGCATATTTGGACGCAATTGTTTTGGAAAAGTGGGCGTGGCCCCGCCCCCTACTAAGTTTTTTGTACATATCTCGGAAACTACTATAGCTATGTCAACCAAAGTCTACAGAGTCGTTTTCTTCAGGTATTTCCATATACAGTTAAAAAATGGAAGAAATCGGATAATAACCACGCCCACCTCCCATACAAAGGTTATGTTCAAAATCACTAAAAGTGCGTTAACCGACTAACAAAAAACGTCAGAAACACTAAATTTTACGGAAGAAGTGGCAGAAGGAAGGTGCACCCAGGCTTTTTTTAAAAATTGAAAATGGGCGTGGCGCCGCCCACTTATGGACCAAGAACCATATCTCAGGAGCTACTAGACCGATTTCAATGAAATTCGGTATATAATATTTTCTTAACACCCTGATGACATGTCCGAAATATGGGTGAAATCGGTTCACAACCACGCTTTCTTCCAATATAAAGCTATTTTGAATTCCATCTGATGCCTTCTCTGTATAATACGAGTATAAACATTAGGAACCAATGATAATAGCGGAATAAAACTTTACAAAAATACGGTATTTGAAAAATATGTAAATGACGTATTATGAAATCTCGATTATCACTTTACCATGCGAGAGTATAAAATGTTCGGTGACACCCGAACTTAGCCCTTCCTTACTTGTTTAACTAAACTCTGTGTCATTATAATTACTCATTTTTAATATACATTTAAATAAAATACCATCCTGTGAACATTAAAGTGTCCGAATATCTTAAAATACCCTTTCAAATTGGAACAACGCGAACAGCAAACCAACTGGAAACGATTTAGAGAGGAGCATAGGAATTTTACCAAATGCACATAAGTACATATATACAGCCACATTATCCACAAAAACCCTTATTGGAAAATACAGGAAGAGTATTATGTCCTTTATTTATTTGATATATGCCTAACGCTATTAAAATTCTACCTAACACGGTACAAGCCGAAATAATGTTTAGAGTAATATATGTATATACATATATATCAAAATGTACATATATAAAAATATAGGAGCCTACCCTTGTGGACTCAAAGCACACCAAATTGTCAAAAATTCAAATATTTACTTGTGACAAAGTTCCGGCAGTACCCCTTATGCTTAATAAAGTAATAAGCAGGACTGCAGTGCATATTTACTTACGCACATTCATACATACAAATACACTAATGATATCCCCAAAACCCCCTGGCGGAAATTAAAGTATTATTTATATCGTTTGTTGTATTAAAGTATTTGTTTTATTAAAGTATATATTGTATCGTTTCCCTTCAATATTTATATATTACTAGTGTTGTCCTGTACGCACGTCTTTATTCCGAAAATTTCAACTTTTTTCAAAAAGCTGTAACAATGTGAACTGTTTTGATGAAAATTATTATTAAAAAGTTATTACAATATCTATCTTTGTTTATTTCGGTTTCGGTAATCAGAGGGTTTAAGATAAGTAGGTGATTAGCCTTCTGCATCCGAGCCTAGCTCCGGGGCTGCCGGTTTTGCCTCTAGGCAGGCAATGGTGTGGGAATTATACCGCCTTTATTCGGTCGTCAGAGCCTCGTTCCTAGTGAACAGGGGGTACCGCGCGAAGGTGAGGTTGACGTTCGGGAGAGATAGGCTATATATTCGCATCACCAACCCCATTTGCCCATTTTTGGTATTCGCTAAATGGGCCCCTACCCCATATTCCACCTAGGAACTACGGGAAAATATATATACACTCAGTCCTTTTTTTACGCGACCTCTTTTTACGCTATTTCACTTTAACGCGGTTATTTTTGCAGCGCAAATTCCTTTTTTTACGCGAATTTCTCACTTTAACGCGATTGCTTTTTTTCGTTTTTTGCTTGGTCTTAAACTTGCAGCAGAATTGGAAAATTATTTTGTAGCAAATGATACTGATGCCGAACGTGCACGAATTTTTCAAAAAGAATTGAGTGTCTGCATGTTAAGATATAAAGAACTACATCGGAATTTATTGGCTCCAAAAAGAAGCATTCAAACAAAATTAACTGAATTTATGGTGCAAACTCAGTCGGAGACGCTAAGTCAATCAGAACATCATTCTTACTATTGATTCTGATACAAATTCTAATGATATCAGTGCCGGCCATCAAAATAAGCGGATAAAAATAATTTAAACTACGGATAATGACTGTGATTAAACAGCATTCAACGGTTTTTTCAATAAATCTACCTATTTTCTATTTTCTTCTCTTTTATATATGGTTTTTGTTTTTTATTTTTTATTTTGTTATGAATGAATAAATCAAAAGTCTGAAATTTGACACGTATTGTATTGTTTTTGAATATTTTTTTGCGCGAATATTTTGTTATACGCGATATTTTATATATTCGGATCCAATTTGTCAGTTAATATTGGAAAAGTAACCATTTTTACGCGATTTTTTTTTACGCGATTAGTGGCAGAACCGAAAATCGCGTAAAAAAAGGACTGAGTGTATATATATACAATATCTAACCTCATTAAAGGTACATTTATCACAATCAGTGTGACCAGATCTAAAAAAGTGTTGCAGCTAAATCAGCATTAAAATAATGCTAAAAAATGCTAAAAAAAAATATTAAAATGCCAAAAAATAATGCTAAATATAAAAACGTTTTTTACATAAAATGATCACTATAAAGCGTTAATTTTTTAAAAATTTTGTATTCAATGTTGCCTTAGAAATATATTTCATTAGAATAAAACAATGTCATGTAGTAATTCAACCATGTATTGTTGAGCCATGGCAAACAACAAAAAAAACTATTTATTGAATAAAAAAAATCATAAAGAGTTTTACAAACATAAAAAAAAGTGATCATTCAATTCAATATCACATTGGTTTGTACATACATACATATGTATATGTATATTTATATAAAAAAAATAACATAAACATTTAAATCGCTATTTAATAGCATTTCAGTACATTTTTAAATATCCTTTGTTTACAAATGATACATTTTATTTATAAACTAAATACATTATCAAATGAATATTGTTCCTCAACTTCCGAAGAGTCGGTCGAAATATCATTATCATACATGTTTTTATCACATTTTTGTATGAGATCGTTGGTAATTTTAAAACTTTCGCAACATTTATTTCACCTTTTCAATCCGCATCTAATGTAAAGAAGTGAATTCATAGTGTTCAATATCATTCTATTTCTAATTTTTGTTTTTATAAGGTTCATGCCACTGAAAATTCTTTCAACTTCCGCGTTACTAAATGGTAAAACTAGAAACTTCATAACAAAAGAAGACAATTCCTGGAACGGGTTTTCATTTAAAGCATTTTTATATTCGTATACACTTATCCAGAAATCAATTGTTGAGTTTTTATTTGCCCATTCATATGTACTTAGCTTTTGCCATTGCTTTTTTAAAATAGTAATTTCGTCCACTGTGAAATCTTCCATTTGTTGTTCAAAATGTTCATGCAATTTAATTTTTTTCGTTTTTAAACTGTTTTCTACAGAAAACAAATTTGTATCTTTAAGATTTAGAAAATTTGCTGGCAATCGTTGTCTACGCTGATATATTAACTGAGCTATAAACTTTCGGCAAGTAACTCTTATTTCATTTTCTTCTTCAGAATTGATTACATCTTTCTTTGATTTTAAAAATGCTTCAAAGTTGTAATTAAAGTATGGTGTTGGAACAAAAAAATCTTCTAAACGCGAATTGAACGGATAAAAAATGTCAGATTTTAAAACAATTTGATAGGAAAGGTTTTTCAAAAGAACATATAGTTCTGATTGCAACAGAGTAGGGTCAGCATTATTACTTTCAAACATTTTATTTACTTTTTGTACATCTGACAGCAAAGGTTTCAAAAACTTCAGATATAATAAATTTTTTTCAGTGTACAGTTTTTTTAATATATTGGCTTGATGACACGATTCTACCGCTTCGGCAACTTCAAAATGAGTTTTCAACTCTAGCCATTGACTTTCTATACGATTTACAGCTGATTCAATTGACAACCATCTAGTGTCACAAGCTCTTACCAATTTTAATGGTTGCATGCCATCATTAGTCGCAGCGTAAATGCTTTTATAATGTTTGTGTCTTAAAGTTGATTTGGAAAACCAATTGTAAGTTTCTGACACCAAATACTAAATTTCATCAGGTAGCATTTTGGATGCTGAAGACACTGAAAGCTGAATGGAATGACAGATACAGGGAACTGGTATTATGTTTTTATTTTTTTCACGTAGTTTTGCTATCACTCCACGGTTAACTCCAGTCATTACTCTGGCATTATCAGTTCCTAAGCCCACCATGTTTTGAATTTTTAGATTAAAATCCTTAATAACTTTAAAAATGGCTTTGCATATTCCATTGGCTGACGCGTCATCAAGTGCACTTAAGTTTAAAAATGTGTTTACAATTTGTTTGGCAGACTTACTGTAATAACGTATTACTATACCCAAATACTTATCAATAGTTATGTCTGTAAGTTAAGTTGTCACTAATATCTTCAGTGTTGAAAATGGGGAGCCAAAATTGACTTAATGAGGGCAGTACACTTTGTTCGACCCAATGTCATGCCAACGGCGACCTTGCTATCAATAAATATATATTTTTGTAAACGGACTAAATGATCGGCTGACCTTATCGTGGTGTGTACCGTTACATATAAAGCTTCTAATAATTCTGCTGCTTTTACTTTGGAATTGCTGTTTAGTGGGTGAAAATCGAGTGTTTTTTGATTGTTTTTTGTGAAAGGCGATGCTGTTGCTAAATGCTTAGAAGTTTTTCCATGAGTAAGAAGTGTACTTTGTTTTGGTTTTAAAGTACAATGGCAGTATTACACTTTACCTCCCGATCATTTAGGTCGACAATCCACTTGCATAGTCTCGGATCATTAAACCAGCTTTTTCTGGGTCTTTGGGTATATTTTCTGCAATATTTACGAGTATATGATTTTTAGTACATTTTTAACACACGTAATAAGTATTTATTTACTTTTTACTGGTGCTGGGCCGGCACGTGTTTTCTTCGGAGTCACTGCTAACTTCGTCAATATCTAAATCATTTGGGTCACTTCTTTTAAGTTACCTATAAAAATTATTATGATTACTTAAATTTACACATAATTTCATTTTTTAGTTAACTACCAACCTTTCCATTGTCTATGTTAAACAAATTGCTATTTTTTGTTTTATTAGAGATGAATGAAAACACAGCTGTTCTATTGAGCTGTGATGCCAGATTTTATTTTTTAATCACTACGCAAATGATTGCCATGGTTATATGTATAAATGTGTAGTCAACTAAAAATTATCAGATTTTGCTTATACAAAAAAGTAATAAAACATTTCAAATTTTTTGAATAGAATAATACTAAAAATGCTAAACTAATAATAGCAAAAAGCTAAGAAAAATGCTAAATGCTAAATGAAAATTTTGCGGCTAAATACAAAAAAAAAAGCTAAATTTAGCTGCAAAAATGCTAAAATGGTCACACTGATCACAATTCAACCCTATGGATTGGTTTGAGTATGGGTATTCTGTATGAGTGAAATGAAATCTAGAAGCTGTGTTTAGTAAAAATTTTAAGTTGCAGCGTTCATTTCCCATAAAATAAATTTGTAAAAATTTTGGATCAGCATCAGGCATTGGAAGCAATGAACTAATACGACGATACACTTCATTTGGAAGCATTTACGATTTTTCCGCAAAACCAATTTCCATTGAGATGTGGTTCCAGCTAAAAGTATTTTTAAACAGTGAAATTTTCCCAGATGCGCAACATAAACCAGCTGATTCACCTTTGTACTTGAAAGCAGGACAATGTTGACATTCTTGTTCCATACTACCGATCGTGACTAATGGACGTGACGAATAATTTATTTCAAAATCATATTCAAACGCGAGACAATTAAGTGATGCTCGTGCCAATGTTCGATTATGCTTGGTCGCTTGTTGACGTGCCACTCGTTGTCTAAAGTGGAGAACGTAGAATCGTGGACCGTGTCAGCTGATACGACCTATCTTATGGGCGCGCAATGTAAGTGAACAGTGAAAAACGCTACTCCCTTCTCTCTTTGACATAAGATGCCGTGAGAATTCACTGCATTTGGATTTTTGCCGTAGAAACGTGTCAGCTAATTGGTCTCTAACAGCGCAGGGTTGCCAATATCGATATACTGTAGTAATTATCAACTTTTATAATTCAATCTGTTCAATATGTTTGAAATTTTCTTAAAATAACTCAAAATCAGAGTCAAATGCTATTATTTTTAAAAAATATAAACTTTTTTTAGTAGTTTGTTTTCAGTTTTGATATTTTATATTATAAAAAATTGTAATTGAAAACATAGATATGTACAAAACTATATATGCGGGCTTTTAACACATTTTACTCGCTAAGGAAGGAAGGGAGTAGCGTTTTTGACTGTTTCTGCTATTAACGTAATAGCACGAAGACTTTGAGTGCGTTTCCCTGAATATGTGTACGTGCAACTTGATTTCGTAAATTTATATTATCCGCCGATTGTTCTTCGACTGATCTATTAAATCGATGATCATGGACCAAATGCGCGTTCCGAGTACGTCGACCAATATTTCTTGCTCTTCCACGAAGACGTGGCATTTATCTGTAAAAATAAGAACCCGTTAAATAATACGCGTATTATATATGAGTTACTTATTGAAGATGAGATTTTAATTAATTAACTAAAAATATTTATTGTATCAAATTTTGGGTTAAAACGTGTAATTTTATTTCTTTGCTTTTTTCATTTCATATTTCCAAAAATGAATAATTTTTAATATAAACAATAATAAAAAATTCGTTATGAAATCAATGAGCTACACAAATTAATTTGTAGGTTGGGGTGGTTGTTAATGAACGCAGGTGTAAATTTATTAAAAAAAAAAAATTATAAGAAATATACTCACTTCGATTCCGCACTAAATTAGAAAAATGTATATTTTTTTCTGCACACTTCAAAACTTTTCGAACTCTAATTTTACTTTGATATAATATTTTAATTAGCACTCGACTTAAATCAAACAATAATAACACAAAACTACGAAATATTTTTCTCAGTTTGATCGCAGCACCAACTGTCGCAATAATCTAAAACTAAAATAGAATAATATTGAATTTCCGACACTGCGATGGTAGCGCAGTCTGCCGGATTACTCTTTCCAACGGAATCTTCAGATCGCGGCGCCAAAGCAATCGGAATTGTGCCATTTCGGAATATAATTTATGTATGCACCTAAAGAAGCCTTCTTTTCCGTTGTATTTTACCAGAAACGCGTAAATTATTTTGATGCTTACTCCGTTATTAAAATAATGTGCAGCAACAATAACCAAATAAAACTTCTGCTTTCCGATATTTCAAAACTTATGTTTCCTATATTTTTTCAATATGTACGGATATTTAGTATACATAAGAGTACACTTGTCACAAGGCAACTATTTGAAGAGAACAGAATTTATGGGGCCACGCCCACTTAAAAAAAAAAATGTCCGACATGTGCCCCTTGCTACTACGATCCTGTGTACCAAATTACAATTTTATATCTTAATTTGGTGCTTAATTATGGAACTTTAGGTGTTTTCGCTTAATGGCGATTTGTAGGCGTGGCAGTGGTCCGATTACGCCCATCTAAGAATTCGAATTTCATTAGGATATCTCAATTTTTTTTCAAGGTACAGCTTGCACGGACGGACGGGCAGACAGGCAGTCAACCGGATATCAATTTGTCTCGTCATCCTGATCATATAACCCTATATCTATCTCGCTTATTATTTTTAGGTATTACGTACACCGTTAGGTGAACAAAACTATAATATTCTGTAGCAACTGGTTGCAAGAGTATAAAAATTATAAACTTAAATATACATATGCAAGTTAATGCA
>NW_024395842.1:0-74902 GCF_016617805.1 Bactrocera tryoni | reverse complement strand
TGTATATACATACTATATGTATACGGGGCTACTGAGTCTCTGAGTCTTGTCTCTGCTTAGCGTTCACATGGAAAAGACCAACTCCAGCACCTCGAGTAGAGTTTTCCATTTTCATTTTCGCAAATGTTTGTGCGGTTCATCTACGCTGCATAGATCGAGTTGTATAGTTAATTTTTCACATTTTGCTTATAAAGACTTACTAAGAATGTGTTAGAACGTTATATGTATATAATACCGGCTATTAATACGTATTTTCAAAGAAATACTAACTATATGTATGTCGGGAATTCCTTAATCCATCAGAATGTATTGAATACCCGCTATTTAAGGCCAAATTTGTGACAAGAATTTCCTACTCTTTTGGGAAGTATTGAAAGCCCGTAATTTTATTACACTAAATACTGCTAATAGTTATTAAATGTTTGAATTAAATGTTGAAGTATTTCATTTTTATCCTCCGTCACCATTTTCTAAAATAGTATTATAATGCTATATTGTAGATATTAATTACAAACAAGCAAGAAAGGGCAACCGAACATTTTATACTCTTGAAAATTGCAATAACCAAAGCCATGGAAATACCTTAATATGTAACCGTCAACCAGAGGATCGGAATCTAAACAATTTTATATATACATACATATACTCTATTCGGCATAAGATTTGTTAGATGTAACTCACATGCAATCACTAATCATATGGAGTAAATTCAGCCGTATGTTCGAAAATCCTGATATTACATAGATATATGTTGGCTAGGTCAAGTTTTTGCCCAATTGTATCTATTTTAGGTACAAAGATATACTGTTATGAGTAAAACATTTTCTTTGATATTCATTGAAATAACTCAAATATTGCCGACATTTGCAGCTTAAAGTCACATAAATTTAAAATTGTGTTATTTGGGAAGTAGGCGGTCTTTCGAGTGACGAGATATGTGATTACATCAAAAAGTGGGCGGTGCTAGGCCCATCGTCAAATTTCTCCACTAGCTCCCATAAAGCCCTCTCACACCATCTCGGAGGTGAAATTTAATGTTTCTGGAGTATTAAGGGGCTATACCAGTGTGACACTTTAAAAAAAGTTTTATTTGCTTTTTCGATAGCTTATATTTCCATAAATATCCTGTAAAATCGGAAGGTATCTTGAATTGTTTTTGGATGGCACAGTTCTCGGAGGTGCAAACATATATATGTGAAACTTTATACGCGTTTTTCTCGAAACGATATTTTTCAATTGCTGGCGTCATAACTCAACGAGAAATTGACCGATCAACTTCAAATTAAAACTGAGTATTTTTGAATACATTTACTATATAACGATTTGCGATCTTTTTGATTGGTTGAAAGTTGTCAATTTGACATTAAAAAAACGACCATTTTTTACCAAAAAAAAACATTTTTTTTTTTTCAAAACTATGCCATATTGTTAATTTTTGATATTTTGCAAAGATCATAGGTCATTGTATGGGAAATATCTTTATATTTAATAAACTTTTCGAAAGTCTTTTGTTTCAGCTACTCATTTTTGGCACCTCCGAAGACAGCCCATAAATCCGTTATTTTTCAACATTTTTGTAAAAAAAAATCTTAAAATATAACTGAAGATATACCTTATTACCTTCCAAGAAGTTCGAAATATTCAATCGCGTATTCTCTTAAAAATTCACGAAAATCGCCTAATTTTTCATACGTCACACTGGTATAGCCCCTTAAGTTATTGATTTATTTCGCTTTTAGTAATTTTGAACAGTACCGTTATGTGGGGAGAGAGCGGGTTATCTTCCGATTTCATCTATTTTCACACTTTAGGCAAGAGCAGTTATAATATCTGTGTTGGGCGAATTTGATTTTTGTAGCGAGGCCATGGCCACTTTTTCAAAAACCACAGGTGCCCCTTACTACTGCAATATACTGTGCCAAATTACAGTTTTATATCTAAATTTAGTGCTTAGTTATGGCACTGTATAAGTTTTTGGTTAATGGCCATTTGCGGCCGTGCCAGTGGTCCGATTACAATCACCTACTACCTCGTAATTTTTTTTTTTGTTGTACTTAGAAACCCGTATATTAAGTTTCACCAAGATATCTCCATTTTTACTTAAGTTGTAGCTTGCACGGACGAAAGGACGGACAGACACACTACTCTGATCAAATTGTAAGATGAATTTTTAATTTATACTTCGCGTGTTTTTCGAATTGGTAATTTTTGCCTTTATGCCGCGATGTCTGAATTTGGTATCCCCGCAAAACTAATACGGCTTTGTAAACTGACGTTGAGTAACACCAAAAGCTCCGTCAGGATCGGGAAGGACCTCTCCGAGCCGTTCGATACCAAACGAGGTTTCAGACAAGGCGATTCCCTATGTGCGACTTTTTCAACCTGCTTTTGGAGAAAATAGTTCGAGCCGCAGAACTAAATAGAGAAGGTACCATCTTCTATAAGAGTGTACAGCTGTTGGCGTATGCCGATGATATTGATATCATCGGCCTCAACACCCGCGCCGTTAGTTCTGCTTTCTCCAGGCTGGACAAGGAAGCACAGAAAATGGGTCTGGCAGTGAACGAGGGCAAGACGAAATATCTCCTGTCATCAAACAAACAGTCGTCGCATTCGCGACTTGGCTCTCACGTCACTGTTGACTGTCATAACTTTGAAGTCGTAGATAATTTCGTCTATCTTGGAACCAGCGTAAACACCACCATCAATGTCAGCCTAGAAATCCAACGCAGGATAACTCTTGCCAACAGGTGCTACTTCGGACTGAGTAGGCAATTGAGAAGCAAAGTCCTCTCTCGACAAACAAAAAACCAAACTCTATAAGTCACTCATAATTCCCGTCCTGCTGTATGGTGCAGAGTCTTGGACGATGTCAACAACGGATGAGTCGACGTTGCGAGTTTTCGAGAGAAAAGTTCTGCGAAAGATTTATGGTCGCTTTGCGCGTTAGCCACGGCGAATACCGCATTCGATGGAACGATGAGCTGTACGAGATATACGACGACATCGACATAGTTCAGCGAATTAAAAGACAGCGGCTACGCTGGCTAGGTCATGTTGTCCGGATGGACGAAAACACTCCAGCTCTGAAAATATTCGACGCAGTACCCGCCGGGGGAAGCAGAGGAAGAGGAAGACCTCCACTCCGTTGGAAGGACCAAGTGGAGAAAGACCTGGCTTCGCTTGGAATATCCAATTGGCGCCACGTAGCGAGAAGAAGAAACGACTGGCGCGCTGTTGTTAACTCGGCTATAATCGCTTAAGCGGTTTCTACGCCAATTAAGAAGAAGAAGAATTTTTTTCTGTAAGTTGGTAGTGCTGTTAGTGACATCTATGCTAAATATCATTTCGAAATATTCAGTAATATTTGAGATACGCATCATTTTGTGAGGCTCTAAAAGCGAATTCTTCGATTTTCACTATGTATGAATTTATTGAACAAAGAAGTGCGATAATGCACCATCTCATACTGCATTGGTTATTCGTGAACATTTCGCCACATTTTCAACTAATATCGTGCCGCAACCACCGCATTCGCTTAATTTACCTTCGTGTAACTTCTGGGTATTCAGCAAATTCACATGCCCACTCCGAGGACACCGTTTTGACTCAATTGAGGATATAAAAGCTCAATCAAAGACGGCTCTGATAGCCATCACGACGGAGAATTTTTCCAAGTGCCATGATGGCTGGAAAATTCGTTGACATAGGTGTATTGCAGCGGGTTTTGATTACTTTGAAGGAGATGAAATGGACAAAATTCACCTTTCATTGTGATCACAGTAGTACAGTCACCCGGATTTCAAGTTCTCTTGTCATTCATGATCATTTATATATAAAACCCTCTCTTTCAGTTTTTGGTGATACGTAAAACCGTTAGGTGAACAAAACTATAATACTCTGTAGCAATAGGTTACAAGAGTGTAAAAATTAATTAGAAAACATATCGTATCGTCTGAACATATCGTATTTATTAATTTAAAACCAAGCGCATTGCAACCATGAAAATAATTTCAAAATGGAATGTTAAAACTCGTAGCAGCGAACTCTTCGGGTTTCCTCGTCGTTCCCTCTCCCCCAAAAATTGATTTGGGTGACAAAAGGGTTCTTTGAAGGAAAATTAGGCACCCATGTAATTCTATGATATACATATATTATGTTATTCAGTGGGTTATTTGTCTTCTACATTTCAACGAACTTCCATTTCGTGCTCTTTTCGAACACATAGATGGTGTCTCAAAGAGTCCAAATACATTTTCTGGCGACATAGGTAAACTGCTCCCTGATTGTGAGAAGTTGCCTGTTGTCAAATTTGAAAGTTTTCCATCCTGCCAATTACCTTCTGAGGTTATTAATCCGACCCAACTTAGCACAGCTTATCTCTATAAAATATCAGAAGCTGTTATTTCCGGTCAATGTTCCTCAGATTTAGCGTCGATGCATCCAGGTAACGTAATTTTTTCATTGGGGGCGTTTCTCACGTGGTGGGTCCCAAACCCAGCGCACAACCCTGTGTAGAGGATGTTAAACCTTTCACTTCATCTCGCCTTCAAACGGACATTCTTAGGATACTCAAAGGATACTTGGTCAAAGACCGGAAGTCGGGGGCTGCTTGAACCATTTGTAAAAGAATCGTTTCTGACCACTCCCAAGTGAATGGTGATCAGAGAACTTTCATCACTTGCGTGAACTTCTACACATGACTCCATCCTCCCGCCCTGCTATATGGTGCAGAGGCATGGACGATGACAACATCTGATGAGTCAACATTGCGAGTTTTCAAGAGACAAGTTCTGCGAAAGATTTATGGCGACGGCGAATATCGCATTCGATGGAACGATGAGCTGTATGAGATATATGGAAGTATGTGTAAAGTTACATATTGATATAGTTTGATAATATGAAATGTTAAGTCTTATTTTGAAAACATAGCAGCAAGTCAAGTTGATAGTTTCGGAAATACAGCTTTGAATACTTGTGTGCTCGAGGCTAGCTAGGCTAAGTGCGCTGTTTTTCTCGAAACTGTGTTCTGGAAGTCGGTTGGCAAGATTTCGCGAGAACTACTCAACCGATCTTCATGAAATATTGCACAAATCTTTGAGATACAATTCTTAAAGACTTGGACAAATAATTTTTTTTTCGATTACAAAAATTAAAAAAAATATGTCTCAAAATTTTCACTTAAATTTTAATTTTTTTTAATTGTCTCCCAAAAATTCATTTTTGTTTCCTTCATCCAAGTTTTAACTCGGCAATGGGTGAGTTCAAAATATATTTTTTTTTAACTTTCAGAATTTCTTTGTTAATAGTGTATGTTTGAAAAACAAAACTTCTGTTAATAAAGGTTAAGCGTTTTGCTTCACTTATTCCTTACCTCGGGTGGGGGGCAATAAATGATAGCTAACGGCTCCTTTATTTGAAATATTTCCTTTTAATTCTTCTTTTACCCCTTACCACTGGTGGGGGGAAGTAAAATTTGTAAATAAAAGGAATGTTTTCGATTGAGATTTTCTTTCAAATCTGATCTTTATTTCGTATTTTTCTTGCTTATATACAATTTGTAAAACTATCTTATCTATCTAAATATATGCGTATGTGTGTATATTATATGTATTGCAGCATATTGTTTATTGCTGCTTGACATGGGGTTGTTTTGATACATATGTGTGTGTATGATAATCTTATCTCTTCTCTAAATTTATGACATGTGTCCCTATGCATTTTGTTTTTATTGCATGCGCATTGCATGTAAATGCATTATGTATGTACATATATATGTTTATTAATATATAAATAGATATTTGTATTCAGTAGAATTTCGGCTTTGCTGATAAATAAGCATGTTCAATGATATTTGAACATATTGCCGAGGAAAGAAATGATTATTAGTGGACTGTATAACTTATTACAATAGCTACAATATTTCTTATCTTATTTGTAAATAATATAAAATCGTGTAAATATAAATATATTAATTATTCCGCCTTTTTTGAAGTAATGATCCTGTTCAATTTTGAACATTCTCTTGGGCGGCAAAAGTGACTGCAGCTTGTAGTCGTTGCCTGGTTTTCAATCGATAGTAAATGAAGATTTCTGCTAGCACGCCGATTATAAAGAATAACAATGCGTACTGAATTACCATGTTCATTTTTGAACATTCTCCTGGGCGACAAAAGTGACTTCCAACCGCAGATTGTAATCGACGTTTCGTTTGTTAACGCAAGCTGCCATGGTATTAGTAACTCCCAAATGGTTGTTACTACATCCGCTTTTCCAACTGGATCTATTTCGGCTATTTCGATAGTTTTACTTACGTCTTTTTTATTATGGTCCTGTAAAAGGATTTCTTTATCGCGTTGCTTATCTTTCTCCACTTCAGGTTTCTTTGATGCATCGTCCTTTGTATCAATAGTTTGTTTGTCGTCTCTCGTCTTAGAAGTTGTGTCTCGTATCTTCTTGTCTTCATCTTTTTTTGTTGTATCCACACGTCTTTTGGCGACACTTCGACTGGTATCCGACGATGATGACATTGTTACGTAGCCATAACAACGTGTTCCCGGAGTTCGGGAGTTGGTGACCACCTTGGCTCCGATAACTTTGCCATATTTAGAAAATATAGTTTTCAGATCACTGGCTCTCGTTAATGAAGATAACCCCGATACCAAAAGATTACGTGAAGGTTTTGTCTGCTTTCCTTTGGACGACAATTTTGTAGATGTATTCACTTTGTCATCCTTCTGCGAAGTCTTGTTTGAAGATGATTTTTGTTCCCTAATGTCTTTATCCTTTTTGTCGCCGGACTTCTCATCTTTTCTCTTTGATTTATCGTCATCGGGCTTGCTGCATTGGCGTTCGTCCTTACTGCTGCTGGATCCACCCTTGGATGTTCTTGTGTCCTTCAAAGCTGCAACCGTTTTTGTACTCTTTTGCGCTGAATTCCTGCCGGTATTATCACCTTCTGCATCGGTGCATTTTTCCTTTATGTATTTTTGTGAAGTAGTAAAATCTTCCTTCTGTGTTTTAGCATCATCTTCCAAAATATGATCAGCTACTTCAGTTTCGTCTTCAAACGATTTAACCTGGACTTCATTTTCCCACATTTTTCCAAAATGTGAGCCTGCCGGAAAAGATATGAGATTGTAAGATTCCTCAGTTTTGAAGGTTTATGTAATTCTTCAAAGAATTCTTCTTCAAATTCATTTTCTTTTTATCTTCCTCTATTATTTCTGTTGTTTTTCCTCAACAGAAGATAGAGGGAGTGATCGAACTGTTATTAGTTTTTCGTCTTCAATATTTTGCACTGCATTAATTAGTTTCGTCGCAGTTGTAGATAATTTTGGTATGATGAACAGAATTGGCTGATTGTCGTACTTTTTCTTAAGTTGACTCCATGCAGCTTCATAATTTTTCGACGAAATTTGAAAATGCTGTATTACTCGTGCAGCTTTGCCTTTTAAGCATTGACGAAGACGCAGCATTTTTTCTATGCTCGGCATTTGGAATGGAATTTTTATTATTTTTCTTTCTTCAAAGTTAGGGCGAAAAGAAATTTTAGGCTCTTCTTTTTTTAATTTCCTTTTTAAATTCTGAAGATCTTCGTAATATTCGTCACATATTTTTTCGAATATGTCTTCAATTTCAACATTAAAATCTAATTTGCTTTTTAGATTTTGGATGTCATTGAATAAGCAGTCTAAGCCTTTTATTTGATCGTTGTCAATCGTTAGTTCCATGCTTAGATCTTCCATTTTTCTTCTGAGGTTTTCAATTTTCCTCATGAATATGGAAGTTTTTGATCTGGATTAGTGCATCGTATTTGAACTGTTTCAATTTGCCGATCAAATTCGACTAGAGGCTTATCTTTTAAAATGCTCATCTTTAATGCATTGATTGCCTCTTCGATTTTAATCATAGTGTTATTGTATTCATTCTTCTTGAAGTAATCTTCTTCTCCTATGCCATCTGCCATTAACTTTTCGTGGTTGGTATCGAATTCTTTTGGTACTTTTCAAGAATTTTAATGTTTTCTTCAATTTTGCTTTCTTTAATGCCTTTCCTGAAATAGTGTTGGATGTGGACAACACTTTTTCGGCTAAATCTGCCTGGGCATCCAGAATTTTCTTTCTGTTTATACCCATTTCGAGAATTTTTTCGCAAAACTTCTCCTATTTATTGATGAACTGCTTGCTTTTCTCCAAAGAAATCGTTGGAGGTATTTGATTTGGTCGCCTAGTTGACCTTGCTGTGCCTCGACTCACAGCCGCTGAATATTTCTTGGATAGCAGTTAATCACTGCGTTTAGTCTCTGCTAAAACGGCTTATGCGATCGGTTTTAATGCGGGAATATACACCCGTCTTACATATATTTTTATTTAATCAATATGCGGGAATATACACCCGTCTTACAATTATTATTTTTATTTTGTCAATATGCGGGAATATACACCCGTCTTACAATTTAATTTTGCCTGTATTTGTATTAATAACAGGGCTTCTTTAATTTTGGCTGAGCTCTTTTTTTTTTTTTAGGCTCGATTGGACCAAATATATATTAATAAAGGTTCTAATATGCGGGAATATACACCCGTCTTACAATTATTTTTTTATGTTGCCTGTATTTTAAACAGGGCTTTTTTGTATGTTGCCTGTTTTTTAAATACAGGACTTTTTAATTTTGGCCGAGCTCTTCATCAGGCTCGAAGGACCAAATATATGTTAATAAAGGTTAAGCGTTTTGCTTCACTTATTCCTTACCTCGGGTGGGGGGCAATAAATGATAGCTAACGGCTCCTTTATTTGAAATATTTCCTTTTAATTCTTCTTTTACCCCTTACCACTGGTGGGGGGAAGTAAAATTTGTAAATAAAAGGAATGTTTTCGATTGAGATTTTCTTTCAAATCTGATCTTTATTTCGTATTTTTCTTGCTTATATACAATTTGTAAAACTATCTTATCTATCTAAATATATGCGTATGTGTGTATGTATTGCAGCATATTGTTTATTGCTGCTTGACATGGGGTTGTTTTGATACATATGTGTGTGTATGATAATCTTATCTCTTCTCTAAATTTATGACATGTGTCCCTATGCATTTTTGTTTTTATTGCATGCGCATTGCATGTAAATGCATTATGTATGTACATATATATGTTTATTAATATATAAATAGATATTTGTATCCAGTAGAATTTCGGCTTTGCTGATAAATAAGCATGTTCAATGATATTTGAACAACTTCTAATACAATATTTCATATTTTATATGACAAAAAAATTGTTGAAAAGCTGCTGTTGTTTACCCGGGGAAGCATATGTAGCCCTTTAATGAAATTAACGCGGAAACTTACCAATACACACCTTCTAACTCATAAGCCCAATGTGTAAGAAAGGGATGAACGATCATACGTTCAAAAAAGTTTCGGTTAGAACAGTCATACTAACGTTAACAGGAATCCCTGATAAGGCTATTGGACAATTAGCCGCCTCAAAATGATCTTTTCATTCTTGGCTTGTTTGCGCAGATGTAGTTTCATGTAAATTCGTAAGTATATACAATTTTTATAATAATATACAAATGATTACTTTGAACAATTTGTTACACTTAATTAGGTGTTTGATGCGTTAAAAGGTTTGTTGTGGAAATATTTACAATGAGGTAAGTATCTAAAAAGTCAGTTGCACGTAAATGAGGTTATAATTATTCATTCCAGTCGCAATTCAGAAATTTTTGACGCCAAGGTTATCCAGTAAATTAATAAAAATTAAGATCTGTGAAAAAATACAAATTTAAAAGAAACCTGATCATTTCGCAATCAAATTATGAAATTGAAAATGATATGAACATTCTGTCGTGTGATGAAATTAAACCAATAATTTATATACTCATACACACAATCTGAGGCATTAGTCGGCCTATAATATACCTACATATATGTAAACGAATATCAGGTTAATTAATTATAATTTTAAAGAGTCGGAGAGAATTTGAGCCAGGCTGGATTACGAACATCTGATAGGAGAGTGCTGTGGATAAAAAAAAATGGATTATAGAGAAATAAAATATCTTGATCTCATACTACATTAGTAAGCATAAAAATTGTGCGTAATAAAAATTATATAGTAATTACTTTAGTAGTTTTTGCTATTACATCGAAAAAAAAAAATTAAAATAAATCCCCAGATTATTTCATAAAAATGAAGTGTGCAACATGTTGCTATGGAGTATAAAAGTTTTGTCCACCAATTCGAGATATCAGGTGCTGCCAGGTCCTTCTCCACCTGATCTCTCCAACGGAGTGGAGGTCTTCCAGGTGGGTACTGAATCGAAAACCGACAAAGATGGAGTATTTTCTTTCATCTCGACAATATGACCTATCCAGCAGCCGTCGTCCCTTGAAACACTGGACTATGTCATTGTCGCCGCATATCTCGTACAGCTCATTGTACCATCGACTGCGGTACTAGCCGTTGCCAATGCGCAAAAGACCACAAATCTTCCGCAAATCCTTTCTCTCGAACACTGCTAAGACCGACTCATCAGATGATGTCATTGTCCTTTCCTCCGCACCCTAGAGCTGGGACTTGTAGAGTTTAGTCTTTTTCTCCGAGAGGAGACTTTACTTCTCAATTGCCTATGGTGTTCGAAGTAGCACCTGTTGGAAAGAGTTGTTCTGCGTTGGATTTCGAGGTTGACGTTATTGTTGGTGTTAATGATGGTTCCAAAACAGACGAAATTATCTACGACTTCGAAGTTAAGACTGTCATCAGTAAGGTGCGGGCCAAGTCGCGTATACGATGGCGGTTTGTTTGATGATAGAAAATTTTTCGTCTTCTCCTCATTCACAACCAGACCCATACGCTTGGCTTCTTTATCCAGTATGGTGAAAACAGAACTATCGACGCGGTTGTTGAGGCTAATGATATCAATATCATCGGCGTACATCAGCAGCTGTACACTCTTATAGAAGATTGTACTTTCTCTATTTAACTCTGCGGCTTGTATTATTTTCTCCAGTTAAAGAAGTCGCCTGATAGGAAATCCCCTTGTCTGAAACCTCGATTGGTATCGAACGGTTCTAGGAAGTTCTTCCTAATCCTGATGGAGTTTACACAGATTTGCTGGGATACCATTCAGACATGGCGGCATAGAGCCAGTTCCTTTTCGTCCTGTGGAAGGCGGCTTTAAAATCGACGAAGAGTTTTTTCCTAGATTTAGCGCATGTTGAGAAACTGGTCGATAGTAAATTTTCCAGGTCTAAAGTCATACTTGATTTTCCAATCCTAAAGTTACACTGATAAGGTCTAATCAGTTTGTTCAGGGTGGGCTTCAATCTTTCACCAGCTATGTTTGATAGAACCTTAAATGCGATATTAAGTAGCCTTATTGATTTTTATTTGTGCATCCTTCTGTCTTGTGCGACCTGGCTAAGCAACTAACGCAATAGCGATGTTTGATGAGTTATACTCATCGTATAAGCGTCATAAGCAAAAAATTTGAAGCCGTCATCAAACACAGCAATTTCGTTAGCCACTAGACGATGGTCTTTTTTACATATTCCGCAAGCAATATGACGATGTGATGTATTTTTCTGAAGATAACGAACGAATAGTAGGAAGGGTTGACTTGAAACGCTGAATACGTCGAGTTTCTTGAGCTAAGAGTGAACCTTGTACATATGTTACTTTTTACTCCACCGAGTATAATACTTGGAAAGATATCACTATCGATTAATATATTCACTGGTATGGGTTTGTAGAATTGGGTGTCCCCTAAAGTGAATCCAAGATTTTTAAGACACTGCTTTGGATCTATCGGGTATAAAGGTAAATTATCAGTTAGGCTATTTAATATGTATCAATGCTTCTGCTGTGTAGTTTGTGTTTAAGGGTGAGCAATGTGTGATTTCACAAATACTCGCTGTTGTTGCTGAAACTGCATTGTTTAGTCCAGTGACTTGGGCTGATACAGAGTGAGTGGATATATCCAAACTTCTTTGAAGTGTTCGAGCTATGTGGCTTCCAATCCCAAATCAATAAATGTTCTTGCAGAATATCGCTGGTCATTATGTTCTACCTGAACCATTGCAGTTCCGAGTAATATTTGCTTCCTACTTTGGTTGGGTAGGTCTTGAGTTATTGGTTTAATGGTCTGTATAGTTGTAGCACAGGTTTACAGATTTGTATTTGGGCTCTGGGTGGGTAATGGGATACTTGAAGCATTATCATGGTTCGAACCATTGATTTTGGTAATATCGGAGTGGATTCAGGACGAAGGCTGGATTCTTTGTGTATCAGGGTATTGTGTTTTTTGTGATATTTACGACATGAGAACAGTTATAACCATAACGATATTTTTTGATTGTGTATATACGTGTCTCTATATTCATTGCGATAAATTTGGGACCTTTTCGAATAGGGTGTTTCATTTTGCAAAGTTTGCAGCTTTCTGTTTCCAAATGGAGTTGTGTAAAGTTGAAGTTATAATTCTTTTGGGTAATTGACGTTTCAGATACGTTTGCATGAAAATTGTTATATTTTTTTTCGTCTGCTCTTTAATTGTACCGGCGTGGAATGGGGATAATTTTGCTATAGAAGCCTTGAAATTCCGGTTTTATATTTGTGGGTTTAGAGAGGGGTTAGACAGTCTTTCAACATTATACATATCTCGAAAGGTGGGCCAAGTGGTATAATTTCCGTAAAAAATGTCGGTGTCGCATGGTGGAAGGTGAACTGCGGGAGTGAAATTCATCATCGCTTCTTCTGAAGTTCTATCCTTAAAGGGTTGGGTTGACACCTGTATTTGACGCGTATCTTCATCTTCGTTAATGAAAGCTTAGCAAGAGAGGTACATTTGATAGCTTTTTCTGTATCTACCTTTTGCCTTTATTGAAATCAATGATTTCGCGACATTCGGCTCGAAGGACCAAAAATGTCAGGGAATGTCAGTTTTAGTAAGTTTATAATTGTTGGTACATTATCTCTATGTATTGTACTTGTTTTTCATATAGTTCATATATCTTCCAGTGTTTGTCCACTTTGGATGAAAATTTCTCACTTTTTATTGCAAGATTATATATCTTCTTCTTAATTGGCGTAGACACCGCTTACGCGATTATAGCCGAGTTAACAACAGCGCGCCAGTCGTTTCTTCTTTTAGCTGCGTGGCGCCAATTGGATAGCGAAGCCAGGTCCTTTTCCACTTGGTTCTTCCAACGGAGTGGAGGTCTTCCTCTTCCTCTGCTTCCCCCGGCGGGTACTGCGTCGAATACTTTCAGAGCTGGAGTGTTTTCATCCATCCGGACAACATGACCTAGCCACCGTAGCCGCTGTCTTTTAATTCGCTGAACTATGTCAATGTCGTTATATATCTCGTACAGCTCATCGTTCCATCGGATGCGATATTCGCCGTGGCCAATGCGCAAAGGACCATAAATCTTTCGCAGAATTTTTCTCTCGAAAACTCGTAACGGCGACTCATCGGTTGCTGTCATCGCCCAAGCCTCTGCACCATATAGCAGGACGGGAATTATGAGCGACTTATAGAGTTTGGTTTTTGTTCGTCGAGAGAGGACTTTACTTTTCAATTGCCTACTCAGTCCGAAGTAGCACCTGTTGGCAAGAGCAATCCTGCGTTGGACTTCCAGGCTCACTTGATTAGTGGTGTTAATGCTGGTTCCTAAATAGACGAAATTATCTACAACTTCAAAGTTATAACTGTCAACAGTGACGTGAGAGCCAAGTCGCGAGTGCGACGACTGTTTGTTTGATGACAGGAGATATTTCGTTTTGCCCTCGTTCACTGCCAGACCCATTTGTTTTGCTTCCTTGTCCAGACTGGAGAAAGCAGAACTAACGGCGCGGGTGTTGAGGCCGATGATATCAATATCGTCGGCATACGCCAGCAGCTGTACACTCTTATAGAAGATGGTACTTTCTCTGTTTAGTTCTGCAGCTCGAACTATTTTCTCCAGGAGCAGGTTGAAGAAGTCGCACGATAAGGAGTCGCCTTGTCTGAAACCTCGTTTGGTATCGAACGGCTCGGAGAGGTCCTTCCCGATCCTGACGGAGCTTTTGGTGTTACTCAACGTCAGTTTACGCAGCCGTATTAGTTTTGCGGGGATACCAAATTCAGACATCGCGGCATAAAGGCAGCTCCTTTTCGTGCTGTCGAAAGCAGCTTTGAAATCAACGAAGAGGTGGTGTGTGTCGATTCTTCTTTTCACGGGTCTTTTTCCAAGATTTATGCATGGTGAATATCTGGTCGGTTGTTGATTTTCCAGGTCTGAAGCCACACTGATAAGGTCCAATCAGTTTGTTGACGGTGGGCTTTAATCTTTCACACAATACGCTCGATAGAACCTTATATGCGATGTTGAGGAGGCTAATCCCACGGTAGTTGGCGCAGATTGTGCGGTCTCCTTTTTTATGGAGTTGTTGGCGCAGATTGTGGGGTCTCCTTTTTTATGGAGCACACTTAAATTCCAATCGTTGGGCATGCTCTCGTCCGACAAAGAAGCTGATGCATGCTCCCTATTAGTTCTTCGCCGCCGTGTTTGAATAGCTCGGCCGGTAGTCCGTCGGCCCCTGCCGCTTTGTTGTTCTTGAGGCAGGCAATTACTATTTGAACTTCTTCATGGTCGGGTAATGTAACGTCTGCTCCATCGTCATCGATTGGGGAATCGGGTTCTCATTCTCCTGGTGTTGTGCGTTCACTGCCATTCAGCAGGCAGGAGAAGTGTTCCCTCCATAATTTAACTATGCTCTGGGCATCAGTGACTAGATCACCTTTGGGGGTTCTACAAGAGTATGCTCCGGTCTTGAAACCTTCTGTAAGCCGCTGCATTTTTTCGTAGAATTTTCGAGCATTACCCCTGTCGACCAGCTTATCAAGCTCTTAGTACTCACGCATTTCGGCCTCTTTCTTCTTCTGTCTGCAAATGCGTCTCGCTTCTCTCTTCAACTTTCGGTATCTATCCCATCCCGCACGTGTAGTGGTCGATCGTAACGTTGCGAGGTAGGCAGCCTGTTTTCTCTCCGCTGCGACACGGCACTCTTCGTCGTACCAGCTGTTCTTTTGCTCTTTCCGAAAACCAATGGTTTCGGTTGCAGCTGTACGTAAGGAATTTGAAATGCCGTCCCACAGTTCCCTTATAACGAGTTGTTGACTAGTGCTCTCAGAGAGCAGGTGTGCAAGCCGAGTAGAAAATAGTTCGGCTGTCTGTTGTGATTGCAGCTTTTCGACGTCGAACCTTCCTTGTGTTTGTTGGCGTGCGGTTTTTGCTGCACAGAGGCGAGTGCGAATCTTAGCTGCAACAAGATAGTGGTCCGAGTCGATGTTAGGACCTCGGAGCGCACGCACATCTAAAACACTGGAGACGTGTCTTCCATCTATCACAACATGATCGATCTGGTTGGTAGTTTTTCGATCCGGAGACAGCCAGGTAGCTTGATGAATCTTCTTATGATGGAATCTAGTACTACAGATAACCATATTTCGGGTCCCGGCGAAGTCAATCAGCCTCACCCATTTGGGGATGTTTCGTCGTGGAGGCTGAATTTACCGACCGTAGTGCCAAATATACCTTCTTTGCCCACCCTGGCGTTAAAGTCGCCAAGCACGATTTTGACATCGTGGCGGGGGCAGCTCTCATAAGTGCGCTCCAAGCGTTCATAGAAGGCATCTTTGGTCACATCGTCCTTCTCTTCCGTCGGGGAAGGCCACTGTAGTAAATGTCACAAGGACGTACTCGTCTCTGTCCTTGTCCCGTCCATCGCATTTCTTGGACGGCGGTGATGTTAGCCTTTGTTTTTGCGAGGACATCAACCAGCTGGGCAGCGGCACCTTCCCAATTAAGGGTCCGGACATTCCAGGTGCATGCCCTCAAATCGTAGTCCTTATTCCGTTTGCCATGGTCGTCATCAAAAGGGGGGTCTCTCATCCGAGGCTGTTTCAACTTTTTCATTGGTATTGTTTTTTACGTGGCGTTCCCTACCCTATGTAGGGAATGTTTCGCCTTCTCACATTAGCTCGCCTTCGAACGGATGTTCTTAGGCTACCCAGAGGATACTTGGTCAAAGACCGGAAGTAGTGAGCTGCTTGAGCCATGTGTAAAAGAATCGTTTCTGGCCACTCCCAAGTGAATGGCGATCAGAGAACTTTCCTCACTTGCGTGAACTTCTACACATGACTCCATCCTCTATATATATTCGTTTCAAAAACGCGGAAAAAAATCCAATGCAATAATGCTGCTCCTCTGCATCGTTTGGATTAAATACATTGAATTAACATGAGTTCGACAGCTCGAGTTGGACAATTTTTTTCCCTTTCATATCACATTCTTAAATTCTACTAAGCTTCACGTACGCGGAGCATGAAAATATACTTATTTACGCTTTACTAAAAAAATTTTATGCCAGGATTTTTTGAATCAAGTGCCCCTGGTGGCGCCATCTATATGTCGACTGGTGCGTTAGAATCTGTTATCTTTATCGATTGTCCTGTGTGAATTTCATGACATTTCATTGATTGGAAGTGAAGTTATTGCGTTTTTATTGTGAGAGTATGCTTGTGTTATCGGTACGAAAATGAGCTTCGAGCAAAGAGCCAACATTAAATTTTGTTTTAGAATTGGTAAAACTTTTACCGAAACGTTTCAATTGATGAAACAAGCTTATGGCGATGATTGCCTATTCCGTAGCAGAGTGCACGAGTGGTTTTAACGTTTTCAAAATGGTCGTGAGGACATAAATGACGATCAACATGTGGGCCTATCAAAATCCGTGATCACCGGAAATTCCTTCGAAACTGTGCGTGAATTCATAAAAAATCAGTCGAAATCATCATTGAAATTCATGGAAATGGAATTAAACATTTTCAAAACATCGATTTATCGCATTTTGACCGAACATTTGGGCTTACGAAAGGTGTGTGCACGGTTTGTTCCGCACAAATCGACTGACGACCAAAAATTGCCCAGAATCCAACATTCAAAGGACCATTATTTGACCAAAAATCACATTTTAAACATTAACCACTTCCCGTATTCTCCTGATATGGTACCGTGCAACTTCTTCCTTTTCGGAAAAATGCATTTGCCTATGAAGGGAAAGCGTTATGCAGACGTAGAGGCCATTCATACGAGTACTGGCGGTCATACCGGCTGACAAGCTAAAACAGTCGTTCGACATGCTTTTAGACCGTTCAAAAAGCTATACTGAAGCAGAGAGAGAGAGACTATTTTGAATAAAATGAATTGATTTTGCTGAAAAAACTATTTGTTTTGTTTTTTTAAGTCCTGTTTACTTTGGAACACACCTTTTATTAAGAGTTATTGGGTATTACATATAAAAATTGCATAATCAAAATCAAAATTTAAATTTTCTAAATATTGTACATGTACATACATATGTATATTCATTTGAAACCGAGCGCAACTTCTACCCTGCAACCGCGAACTGTTACGAAGAAAAGCACATTGAATGTAATTATATTTTCGGCTGGAGAAATATCTTCAATTTACGATTAGGATACGTCTGTTTCTATTATTCTAGGGAATGTATATACTTGTACATATGTAATTGTTTTTGGAAATTGGTGAAACTTCTTGGAACAATTTTGAATCGCAAGTAGATATTTATACAATAACAAGAGTTTCGTAGCAAGATCTTGAAAGGGCGAATGCACCATTAAAAACTGTTTATTATGCAAAATCTTTAAAATATGTATAACCTATAACACAGAAACTGATAGATCAGAAAAAACATTAATACTGTTGTCTTTACTTTCTCTGGCGGATAGTTATGAGGTTTTTGTGTCATATGGATAAAATCTATCATGGGTCATTACTGTATATTTATACTCCCGCAACCTCTTGCTACAGAGTATTATAGTTTTGTCTGATCGTCTGTCCGTCCGTCCGAGCAAGCTGTAACTTGAGTAAATTTTTACTAAATATATCTTGATAAAACTTGGTATGGGGGTTTCGTAGAACAAAAAAAATATGAGTTCGTAGATGGGCTTAAGTGGACCACTGCCATAATTAAGCACTAAATTAAGATATAAAACTGTAATTTGGCACAGGGAATCGTAGTAGCAAGGACACCTGGGAGTAAAAAATTTTGGATTAGAGGGCGTGGCCCCGCCCTCTAATACGTTTAATGAACAAATGTTCTAAACCATTAAGGCTACAAAAACCAGATTTTGACAATGTACGAAATCGGAAGATAACATCATTCCTTTAAAACTACTAAAAATGCAATAAATCAATAACTTATTACGCCAGAGACATTAAATTTTACCTCCAAGACGGTATCATAGAGCTTTATGATGGCTGGTATTAAAATCGCACGATGGGCGTGGCTTAGCACATATCTCGGGCCCCGGCAGACTGATTTCGAAAAAATTTTCAAAATTTACAACGTTGCACTCGTCTCACATTACTATTTCAAAGTGTGAAAATGGGCGAAATCGGACTACAACCGCTCCTACTTCCCATATAACACAATTTAAAATTCTATTTGAATCTGTCACTTTCCAGCACACAAATCTAGATGTAATTAATATAACGGAATAAACTTTTGCAGTAATAATTCCCTAAAATTATGCCACGTTTTGACCGAAAATTGTCCAAATCCAACTAAACTATTCAAGACGATAGGTACGGAAATACCAAAAATATTGGTAATGTGTGAGATATACAATTGAAATTCTGTAAGAATCCTTTCCTGATAATAGTAACTCCGTGTAGCAAAAATTGCTTCAATCGAGCCAATACTTACCAGAACCCCTATTTCTATTACTCTATTACTTAATATAGAGGTTTTACTACTTTCAGGTGACTTTATGCTGGAAATATCAGCCAATATTTGTGTTATCTCAGTGAAAATTACAGTACATATTTGACTCATAACAGTTTATCATTGTGCCTAAAATAGATACAATTGGGCGAAAACTTGATCTAGCCCCTAAATGACTATTACCAGGATTTTTGAACATCCGGCTTTCAAAAGGTTCAAATAAAATTACTCAATCCATATTTAAGAAATAAATTCGCAAAAAAAGTTTTTTACCTTAAAACCCTAACCTTCCCTTAAAGGCTAAAATCGTGTCGATACTACCCCGACTCCCCTATTCTACATATAATGATTTGGGTTTTTCTAACAAGTCTTATGTCGAATATGTAGGTCTGTGTATAAGTTGTATAAAGGGTATGTATATATACATCCTCTGGGTGTTTTTTTTTTTATCATAAGGTATTTTCCTGGTTTTGATTTCTGCAAGTTGCAAGAGTATAAAATGTTCGGTTGCACCTGAAGTTAGCTCTTTCTTACTTGTTTAATATATCTTCATGAAAACTGAACAGAATATTCTTCAAATATCATACTATAACATACTATTGGTTATTAAAATAATTAACTGTTTCGTAAAAGAATGTCATTGTCACAAATTAAGTAATGATCGTGGGATCATTTGCGAAAGCATTCTTGCCATATTATCCATCATCACATTGAAGAATTTAATATACCAGCAAATACACATAGTTGCATATGTACGAAGAGAGGCACTTTAAGTATGAACGAAAATGAGCCTTTGAAGTCTAAAATTTCAGATTGATTACAAGTCTCTAATTTGCTTCAAAATGTCATCTAGACTGCAATGCGACAGAAACTGATGTGTTGACAAATACGCGTTTGTTGTATAGCATGTACTTGAAGTCATTTGTGACAACTTTGACGAGGTATTACAAATGTAGGCCTGTCAAATGCGAACCCCATCGTGCATTCTGTGTCACTGTATAATAAAACATGTAAATGTAATTTGCGCATATGTACAGAACACATTTTGTTGCTTGCAGTATGTACATATTGTAAATATATGTAGTATGTAAGAATATACATTGAAAATATAGAAAATAAATAGCACAGAAATATACGAGCTTACATATGTAGATTGTTATGAAGTTATGTACATATGTATATATACTTGTATATTAAACCAATATAAATTTGCATTTGCATTACTCCCAAACGTGGAGAGCTGCCCAAGATGTGTGAAAGTCGTGAAAAATCACTCAAGAGACATCACAATTACACGAGCTAAGTTTGACATTAGAGAGATTTACAAAAAAAGTAATTCCCTCAATATTAAACTTTATGTGTGTAAATGAGAACATATTCTAATAGCACTATGCGATTACTATATATTTTTATCCGTAGAAAGTACTAGTCATACAATGTGTGTTCCAAAGTAAACAGGACTTTTTGAATCTAGCGCTCCCTAGTGGCGCCATCTATATGTCGACTGGTGCGTTAGAATCTGCTATCTTCATCAAAAATTAGCCGAAATCATCATTGAAATTCATGGAAATGGAATTGAACATCTCCAAAACATCGATTTATCACATTTTGACCGAACATTTGGACTTACGAAAGGTGTGTGCACGGTTTGTTCCGCACAAATCGACTGACGACCAAAAAATGCGCTTGAGACCGATTATTTGACCAAAAATCACATTTTAACCATTAAACACTCCCCGTATTCACCTGATATGGCACCGTGCGACTTCTTCCTTTTTGGAAAAGGCCATTCAAAAGGCTTGCACCGGCATACTGGCGGCCATACCGGCCAACGAGATAAAACAGTTATTCGACTTGCTTTTGGACCGTGCAAAAAGCTGTATTGAAGCAGAAAGATACTATTTTGAATAAAATAAATTGTATTTGCCGAAAAAACCATTTTTTCTGTTTTTTTGTTCTGTTTACTTTGGAACGCACCTTGTACGTTGGGTTTGTGCTCTATAACTGGAGGGTAAAATTATCATTCGAACGAACATTTTTGACATTTATTTTTTTGAAGATTATCGCTTTCATAAAGAGATAAAAGGTATCCTATGTGCTTACCCTGGTTCTAAGCTACTTCCCCACAAATTTTCAGCCAAATCGGTTCAGCCGTTCTTGAGTTATAGCTGGTGTAACTAACAACAACTTTCTTTTATACTATATATGTATATAGATTTTATCAAAATTGTGTAAAAGATGCTATTCGATACAAAATAGTTTAATGACGAAAATGCTGAAATCGGTCTACAAATCTATCTACACCCAATATACTTGTATATTATAGTATAATAATTTTCATTATTCTAGCAGACTTTTTATCGATTGTATTAAGTCAGTTAATTAATTTATATCATATTTTATTGAAATAAATATGTTTTTCTAAACGTTTCACTTTGGTACAACGCTTGGAAATTGTCCAAGATTATAGGCAAGTTCACGATCTCAGAAAAACTCACAAAGTCACATTCTTCGAAAAATCATCTTCTCAGATGAGGCCAGATACCAAATATTATTGTAATCCCTTAACGGTGGGGATCTGTAATAAACTTTGTATTAATTTTTAATGTAAAATCATTTCTTATACGCTCGCAATAGGTTGCAGTAGAGCATAATATTTTTGTTTTAAGTAAGTGTCGTCCGTACAAGAATACTTAAAAGTTGAGATATAGCAGTTACCACACTTGTTACTTGGCACCTAAGGAAGAATAATATTGCGGATAGGCAGAATCGAAACTTTACCATGTCCACAAGATGACGTTAATCGAGCACCTATAAAATACCGCAACTAAGCGCCAAGTAAAATACAAAACATTAATTTGGTACTGAAACCGCACTTAATAGATTTTATGCACATGTTTCACAAACCTCTAAAGCCGTATCAACCAAACTTGCAAAGGACGAATCATTTTGGCACCTTCTCAGACTGTGTGAATATGTTGATTATGTAAGTAAGTACGACAGAAAATAAATTTTTTTATAATTCCATTTTTTATACTGGTTAATATGTTAGGCATCATAAAAGAAATTCAGATAACGTCGTTTTTTGAAAATAATGTGTGCTCGTATCAAAACTAGATTTAAGCAGGTAATTACCCCCCTTTTATTTATATCTAATATAATATAAGGATTTTCAAATATATAAGATACTAGAGGACCCGTCCACGCTTCATTGTGGCTGATGCATAGATAATACTACTACTATCATAGTATATATGATTTCTATTAGTTGGATTATAACTATTAGTTAATAAGATGTAGCATTTTTGTGAAGCAACTTGTGTTAGTTTACAAAAAAATGGATTATAAAGCATTCCGTGTGTTAATAAAGCATTGCTTTTTTGGGGAAAATATTGTTGAATTTTGGCTCAGGGAAATCCACCGTTGAAAAGACATTTGCTAAGCTGGAAACAAGTGAATTGAGCACCGAGGACAATGATGCTCTAAAGCAGTGGTTTCCAAAGTTATTTTGTCTATCGCCCACTTTGAGAATAAATATTTTTTTAGCGCCCCCATTTTTAAAAACCACTATAACTTCAAATTAATTATTGTGACCTATATATGTATATTAACGGGGAATTCTAAACGAAACTTTTACTATAACCAGCAACTTGAAACCTGAGCGCAGTGGGTAACATACAACGGCGCTTAGGTCTCAAGTTAACTCTTACGGGCTCCACCTGCCAATAAGAATGATTACTGAAACACAACTTTATAGTATTAAAACAGAGAATCTTTTATTAAAAATAAAACTAAAATAATCGATCCACATATAAAAACTAATTTGAAGGATGAATCTGATGCTGTTTAATAAGTTTGTTAATATCAGGTTCCAATTTACTCAAGAACAGTCGCAAGTCGCCACGTTCGGTAACAAGCAAACGATTTCTATTTTTAGTAGGCGGTGTTGTCACATCACTAAATCTACGTTCATACAAATGTGACGATAGGAATGCTATCAAGAATCGTTGAACGATTGACCACAATCCAGGGTACAATTGCGAGATCGGTTTTTGTAGCCGAAATTCTTGGTAACCATTTTTTAACTTGATTTTCATTTCCTCGTTTGTTGTCAATTCTATAAGTTCTTCTTCCAGCTGAGGTGACATTGCTGTGTTGACATTTGAAAACGGTTCCAACAGCCAGTCTGGTATTTCCGAGTTCAAAATGTCCTGGTATCGTTCGGTGAAGTCAATGTGAAGGTTTTCCAAATGTTGGCAGTAGGCAAACAATTCGTCGTTACTGAATGATACATGATAAATTCGGAAAATTGTGAAACTCACGTCTGCCCAGATTCTTTTTGTGTAGAAGCAGTTTGGCTGCGAAAGCAGCAACAACGTTTTTTGTTTTTAATTAAATTTAGTTTATCGCCTTGCAGTTGGAGATTCAGGTCGTTGAACAATTTATACAGGTCTGTTATGTAAGCTATATCATTCTTTAATGTTATGAGCTTGTTTTGAAATTCTGTATCTTTAGTTTCCATGAACTCTATAACAGAGTCAAACAGGTTGTAGAATCGAGTCAGACAATTGCCTCTTGATAGCCAACGAACTTCAGTATGAAACAACAAACGGTTGAAATCCTCGTCATTAGTAACACAAAGCTGATGAAATAATCTATCATTCAAAGAGCTGTTGCGGATTTTATTGACTGCTTTGATGACATATTGCAGTGATTGAAATAGTTTTTCACTTAAGTTTCTAGCCACTAAATGTTGTCTATGAATAACGCAATGTACACCAAGGACATCTGGAATTTTATTTTTTAAGTACGCTATTAAGCCTTTATGGCACCCTATCATAGCCGGAGCGCCATCCGTAGCAATTGAAATAATATCTTTCAAAGGAATCTCTTTCTCATCGCAAAACTTTTCCAATATATTGAATATGGTTTCGTCTTTTGTATCGGTCTCTAAATTTTAAGCAAATAATAGTTCTTCACATATTTTCTCATCTTTAATAAACCTCACGTAAAACAACAACAATGCTTCATTAGTTGGTAAAGTAGACTCATCGAGCTGAATTGAGAATTGGCTTGTCCTCAGGTGATCGCACAATGATCCTTCAATGTTTTCAGCCATTTCATCAATTCGTCTTTGCACAGAATTATTACTCAAAGGAATTTTTCGGATAATATCTGCGGCCGGTTTATGAAGCATGGTAGTTATTACTTCATTTATTGTTGGCAATATTAACTCTTCTTCAATGTTATGTGGTTTGCCTTTTTAAGCAATTAACAGAGATATTGTACGAAGCTCGAAGTCCGTCGTCATCTTGCTTAGCAGCCGCCGAAAATAGTTTTGCTATACACTCAGTCCTTTTTTTACGCGATCTCTTTTTACGCTATTTCACTTTAACGCGGTTATTTTTGCAGCGCAAATTCCTCTTTTTACGCGAATTTCTCACTTTAACGCGATTGCTTTTTTTCGTTTTTTGCTTGGTCTTAAACTTGCAGCAGGATTGGAAAATTATTTTGTAGTAAATGATACTGATGCCGAACGTGCACGAATTTTTCTAATAGAATTGAGTCTCTGCATGTTAAGATATAAAGAACTAAATCGGAATTTATTGGGTCCAAAGAGAAGCAGTCAAACAAAATTAACTGAATTTATAGTGCAAACTCAGTCGGAGATGCTAAGTCAATCAGAACATCAATCCATAGTTCTTACTATTGATTCTGATACAAATTCTAGTGATATCAGTGCCGGCCATCAAAATAAGCGGCTAAGAATAATTTCCACTACGGATAATGACAGTGATTAAACAGCATTCAACGGTTTTTTTCAATAAATCTACCTATTTTCTATTTTCTTCTCTTTTATATATGGTTTTGTTTTGTATTTTTTATGTTGTTATGAATGAATAAATCATAAGTCTGAAATTTGAAACTTATTGTAATGTTTTTGAATATTTTTTTGCGCGTATATTTTGTTATACGCGATATTTTTTATATTCGGAACCAATTCATTAGTTAATATTGGAAAACTAACCATTTTTACGCGATTTTTTTTTACGCGATTAGTGGCAGAACCGAAAATCGCGTAAAAAAAGGATTGAGTGTACTTGGCTGAGTATTATGCTTCTTCTCTAGGTCTTGAAAATATGCTACATTCTGTCTCTCTTATCTGGATGCATTTTATTCAAATGATCTTGCAGTCTTGAAGGCTTCATTGCTTCATTCGAAAATGTTTTTAGACATAGAAGACACAAAGGCGAGGATGGGTTTGTGGGATTTTCAATGAATCCGAATTTAATGTATTCCGCACAGTATTGCCGTCTCTTCTTTTTTACTTCCGACATTGTTTTGCTTTGAGAAATACGTTTAATTTCGCGAGTAGTGTAAAGGAGGCGTAAGTAATGCTCATCTATTGCGCGCAAAACCACAAATGAATATAAAATAAATATTACATTGTTTATATAGGAATGCTTAAGTACAATTATTATATAGTAGTCTAAAAATATGAATTCTTTTTTTCCTAGAAATACATTTGTAAAAAAAGGATCTTTCTCCTTTTCTTATTATCTTATTTTTCCCAGAAATACATTTGTAAAAAAATGATCTTTATCCTTTTTTTATTTTCCACATAAAAGATTTAAGGAGTTCAAAAGGTCAAAACGTGCCTTACATCAGCTACCTACTCGACGTCATTTCGCAAGTGATAAAATAAATTATTCAAGAGCTCAAAGCATTCGCTACATCAGCTCGAACCTACCTACCCTACACCTTTGCGCAAATGATTATATTATGATAGCAAATGCAGATATATGACAGATATATGAACTACGCGGAGAGAAATATAGAACCGAGTTTGAGCAATCTTTTAATTCATATTAGTTGATGTTCACAAGTTGTTGTTGAGAGTCGAGAGCTCATGTAGTCGTTGTCTAAGAGGCCTCCTAGCTAAATAAAATTACAAATAATCCCCCAGACCTCTACAAAACGCCCCCATTTTCTTTCTGGATCTCTTACCGCCCCCTTGACACCTGCAGCAAGGGGGCGTTATCGCCCACTTTGGGAAACAGTGCTCTAAAGGTTCGAAAGCTATGTGCAAAGTGGGTGCCTCGCAAGTTCATAATTCAATAAAAACAACGAATAACTGATTCTGAGAAGTATTTGAGCGCTTTTTAATCGTAATAAAACCGAATTTTTGCGTGGGTGTGTGACAATAGAAACATAGCTCCATCATTTGCCACTGGAGTCCAATCGACTGTCATTCTAGTGAACTGCCCATGATGAACCGGTTCTCAGGCGTGGAAAGACGAAAAAGTCGGATGGTATGCATATTGTATAATACATACTCAACGACTGATTACTGAACCAGTTATAAGCCATTGCACCGCGTATTTGGTTGTAGCTCTTTCTACTATTACAAATACTTAGCAATTGAATTATTTTTGAAGAAGAATCTATTTAAAATTGTAGGCATATATTCAAATGATTCCTACAAACATGAATTTTGAACAAATACTTATTATTTGAAATATAATTTTTGTATTGATGAGTTGTATTAAATTTTGACTTAAAGAGATAAAAGGTATCCTATGTCCTTACCCTGGTTCTAAGCTACTTCCCCACCAATTTTCAGCCAAATCGGTTCAGCCGTTCTTGAGTTATAAATGGTGTAACTAACAACAACTTTCTCTTATACATATATATATAGATGTGAGGTTTTTTTATTGTTTTTATTATTGTTTTTGTTTTTGAAGAAATGAAATATTTAAATTTTGAAAAAATGCTTATTATTTGAAATATAATTTTTGTATATATGAGTTGTATTAAATTTTGACACAGAGAGATAAAAGGTATCCTATGTGCTTACCCTGGTTCTAAGCTACTTCCCCACAAATTTTCAGCCAAATCGGTTCAGCCGTTCTTGAGTTATAGCTGGTGTAACTAACAACAACTTTCTTTTATACTATATATGTATATAGATTTTATCAAAATTGTGTAAAAGATTCTATTCGATAGAAAATAGTTTGATGACGGAAATGCTGAAATCGGTCTACAAATTATCTACACCCAATATACTTGTATATTATAGTATAATAATATATATACATATATAATTTTCATTATTCTAGCAGACTTTTTCTCGATATTAAGTCAGTTAATTAATTTATATCATATTTTATTGAAATAAATATGTTTTTTAAACGTTTCACTTTGGTACAACGCTTGGAAATTGTCCAAGATTATAGGCAAGTTCACGATCTCAGAAAAACTCACAAAGTCACATTCTTCGAAAAATCACCTTCTCAGATAAGGCCAGATACCAAATATTATTGTAATCCCTTAACGGTGGGGATCTGTAATCAATTTTATATTAATTTTTAATGTAAAAATCATTTCAGCCTCACTAAATGAAGAGTATAAAATGTTTGGTTACACCAACTTATTCCTTCTATACTGGTTTAATTCTTTTATTGACATTTATGTGCTGCTTTTTTGTGCATACATACATATATTATAATTTACTTGTATTTATTGTAAGCTATTTTTTATTGATGATTGAAATCAAAAAATCAACATCGGCAGGTCTTGCTTACTAAAATAGTCAACTAAGACAACAGAGAGAAAAGGCAAAAAAAATCTTCATACGCACATACACATTTTAGCACATATGCGGGTTTCACCCTTTCTTACAGCAAAAATTAAATTAAAAACAAGTAAGGAAGGGCTAAGTTCGGGTGTCACCGAACATTTTATACTCTCGCATGGTAAAGTGATAATCGAGATTTCATAATACGTCATTTACATATTTTTCAAATACCGTATTTTTGTAAAGTTTTATTCCGCAATCATCATTGGTTCCTAATGTTTATACTCGTATTATACAGAGAAGGCATCAGATGGAATTCAAAATAGCTTTATATTGGAAGAAGGCGTGGTTGTGAACCGATTTCAGCCATATTTCGTACATGTCATCAGGGTATTAAGAAAATATTATATACCGAATTTCATTGAAATCGTTTGAGTAGTTCCTGAGATATGGTTTTTGGTCCATAAGTGGGCGACGCCACGCCCATTTTCAGTTTTTAAAAAAAGCCTGAATGCAGCTTCCTTCTGCCATTTCTTCCGTAAAATTTAGTGTTTCTGACGTTTTTGTTTAGTGATTTTAGAACATAACCTTTGTATGGGAGGTGGGCGTGGTTATTATCCGATTTCTTCCATTTTTGAACTGTATATGGAAATACCTGAAGAAAACGACTCTGTAGAGTTTGGTTGACATAGCTATAATAGTTTCCGAGATATGTACAAAAAACTTAGTAGGGGAGAGGCACGCCCTTTTCCAAAAAATTACTTCCAAATATGTCCCTCCCTAATGCGATCCTTTGTGCCAAATTTCACTTTAATATCTTTATTTATGGCTTAGTTATGACACTTTATAGGTTTTCGGTTTCCGCCATTTTGTGGGCGTGACAGTTGGCCGATTTTGCCCATCTTCGAACTTAACCTTCTTATGGAGCCAAGGAATACGTGTACCAAGTTTCATCATGATATCTCAATTTTTACTCAAGTTACAGCTTGCACGGACGGACGGACAGACGGAAGGACACACGGACGGACGGACAGGCAGACATCCGGATTTCGACTCTACTCGTCGCCCTGATCACTTTGGTATATATAACCCTATATCTGACTCTTTTAGTTTTAGGACTTACAAACAACCGTTATGTGAACAAAACTATAATACTCTCGTTAGCAACATTGTTGCGAGAGTATAAAAAAAAAGAAATATCCCTTAAGCACTTAAGAAAACTCATGCAAAGAGAATGGTACTGCTTAGGGTGGACGATATTTTGTTGGTTCATAAATTTGAATGGATTAAGAAAGAGTGTTGCGTATTTTGTGGACATTGCAGGACTGTCTGAGGAATTGCAACGACTCGCAGAGATTACTATCAGACCATCAAAGCTGGTCCGCACATCAAGGATTTTGCAGCTTCCTTTTTTCCATCGACATTCGATGCAGAATATATAGAAAGATATTAGAGGCTTGTAGCTGCCTACGGGCACTGCGTTTGAATATATACAAGTAAAACGAATCTTCCATTGTGGAAATCCACTACATACATATGTAACAGTGGACTTCAATCAATCCTCTTAATAATATCACTGAAGTTATTAGTTCGTTTATGTAGTTACACAGAAAAATGGCATCGATTCAACTGCTCTCGATACAATCTTGTCTTCTATTTTGAAATTCTAATTTCTATAATTAGGAGTAGTTCACATCGATGATACTCGAATTTTACACTAAGGACATGAGTGTACAAAGATGTGATGAAATAAATTTGAATCATTAACTGAAGATTTTAAGTAAATGTGTTTGACGTTGAGACAAATCCTTACCAATACTATATTTAAGGTTGGTACGCAGCTCACAAGTAATTGCTCAAGAAAAAAAATACATTATTTCTCAAGTAATTTTCACAGCTGGTTACGCATTGTGAATGATCTACATTAGAAGAGCAAGAGAGAATAAACAAAGAAAACAAACTTTGTGCGTAATATGTATGTGTGTATGTGTATGGTAACATAAGTATTTTCATTGAGATTTAAGAAATGTTGTTGATGATTGGTAGGTTTTATACAACATTTCAAAATGGAATATACTTCATAATAATGATTTCAACTAATTTAGGATGAATTTGACGATTACTTCGAATTTTCTTCAAGAAACAATTGTTGATTTGATGTTTCTTCGCAAAACCAGGTTCGCCATATTCACATTTTACTGAAAAAAAGTATCAAAAATTAGTACTAGATTTCTTGAGAGCTGCGTACTAGCACAAGTAAATTTATCGCAGGAAAGTTTCTTGACCGTTTCTTAAGCGTTTTTTATATGAAGTTTTTACGTTTCTTGAGAGCTGCGTACTAAGCTGATGCCACGAACACATCTACCAAGTACCATTAGCAATACAATAATGTTATTTGGTACTCAGGATGACATTAGAGAAAGCAAGTGGACAGAATGTAGTATTATAGTTCACAAGAATAGTTGCTAAACTATCGATAGCCGGACCAGTTGACACTCCAGTGAAGAAAGTTTTTTCCATGAAATCTACTCACTTTTCCCTGGTTTTAATTTAACCTTGGTTTTGTACATTCCCTTTTTTTGGAAATAATCTTCAGATTTATTTATAAAACAAAACATTAAAAATAACAGAAATGCAAAAAAAAATATCAAAAAATTATAATTTTTTATGTTACTATATAAACTGTTGTTGTCTAGTTATAAAAAGGTAAATTTTTATATATGTACTAATGTAATATGAGATCAAAAATTTACACTTACAATACGTTGCGGTAGAGTACTTTATTTCTCAATAATCCAATTCTTTTTATCTAAAACTAGTAAGTTTGTAGCGTGCTGTTCTATCAGATATTAGCAATACAGTTCTTGATTTTTATTAAAATACTGGAAAACAGTGGCTTCAAAAATTCTGAATTGCGGCTGTATGAATAACTGAGGTTATGTGCAGCTGGCATTTCAGATCATTAGAAATTCTTACCAATTGTAAATTTCGAAACATTCCTTCTAATAGTTTAATTTAGTAATTTGTATATTATTTTACAAATTGTTTGTACTTACGAATTTGAAACCTATCGGTTAAATCACCGGTTAATTAATCAACATCGCTATCAGCGATTTTATTCAAAGTTTCTTGGGATTGTGCATCTCATTATTATGCAAAAGGCAAGGTTAAGGGGCGTGGAACTGACCACCTTTGGATGAAATCCTATTTTTAAGGAGCGACTTGAATAATTCAGTAAATAACATAATTTTGGCATCTTTATATTACAGAGTGAATATGGTTGAAAGCGGACTACAACCCCACATAATTCCCGTATAATACAATATCCGTATTTAATTCCACCTGATTATAACACTTTAGAATACACAAAATACACAAAATCGGGATGAAAGTAATAGTACTCTCAAGGTTTGTCACCTTACAGCCTCCGGATTCTGCATAAGAAATGAAAGTAAAAAATTAGGAAAAAAGTGCAGCTCTTGCTGAAGACCTACTAGAACTTTCTACGAATACTTGTGAGTTTGAGGGTTAAGTACCCGTAGTTTTGAAGCCATTAAATATACCATTTGAAGTGAAAACCATTTGAAATGATTGATTTATCAGTCGCTCTTTACTTCAGTTTCTGTTTTTTTTTAATGTTTCAATACCTCTGTGAAAAGTTCAGTAACTATCTACTCAGATATGGCGTGTAAAACTAGAGATTCTAGGAAATATCAATGTTGAGGTTGACGCGTATTCTTGAAAGTACCTACACAAGTTGAAGAAGGTTGCCACAAGTATTAATTACATCAACCATAGTCACCAATCTCCCACGCTCGTTACCTTTTAACAGTAATGACCTGTAATAAGCAAAACTAACATTCAGTTCACATAAAGCAAAATAATATATTTGCAACTAAATTGAAAATAACTTTTCGCTCAAAAAAGTATTGTGACAAAAGTATTTGAAATTCATCATCTGTTGATTCTCTGAATCAAGCTATTTTTTCAGGCAGTGATCTGATAAACGGAAGGCGACTTTGGTAACGAATTTTGCTGAAAAGACACCACTTTCCACAAAAGTATCTATTTTGGACCCATCAGTGTAGATTATTATTTCAGCGTACCTGTCCACCCACTCCCACTTCTCTGGAAGGGGAGGCAATATTGGGCACCATATTTGGTTTAAATTCTCTAAGATTTCGAAAATCATGAAATGGTGTTGTTCTAAGAGCTCATCTGTTGAATATAACAGCTGCCCGGGGCGTTAATCACAATTTGGGCTCCACCATCCTTTTGCCGGTGGAAAGTGTTGTAGCTGTTTGGTTTTAGATATTTTTATTATTGTTATCACTTTTCATCTTCTCTTTCAAACCATTTTGTGGTTTCGATGAAGCTACTAATATCCGATATGCTTTTTGTAGACATCCATACAAAGTTTGGTGCTTGATGTATTCCAAGTGTTCTGTGTGAGATCTGCGATAGGACTGGGCATTCACAGAGAAAGTGGAAAATTGTTTCTTTATTCCATACTATTTTGCGGCCTCGGCAGATGTTGTTTCAGGGCTACCTATTTTGGACGCATGATCTCCAAATAGCAGGTGCCCAGTTATGGCAGCAGTTAGTCTGTATATACTTTTCCTGGATCTATTTAATAAGTCGCTAGTTCTTTTCTTGCCATTGTTGGCCATAACTGTTTAGTTATATTGCATTTTGTTATATTTTTCCATCTGTTATTTGCAACTTGTTGAAATTATATATTGATCTCTCTCCTGATCGATCATAGCGGACTTGGTATTAGCTTTGCCTCGGATTCGCTTATGAAAGCTTCTGCTTTTGCCAACTCGTTTACTTTTTTGTTACCGAAAATGTTCCTGTGGCCGGGAACCCAGATCAAGTCTAGGCGGAGTTTGTCTTTTAGTGAGGTCAGTGCTTTCTTGCAGTTAAGGACTATGTTGGAATTAGTCATGGGCGACAACAAGGCCATAAGAGTCGCCTGGCTATCCGTGTATATTTCTGCTTTATGTATCCTCTTATATCTTTCTCAATGGAGCTTCGCAGGCCTTCTCTATGCCCAGTACTCCCGCTTGGAAGATGCCAGCCGAGTTCGGTAGACGGATACAGAGAGAAATGTCCAGATCATCGGAATATAATCCCGTACCCGATGGTACCTTCCTCCCCTATTATGCCCCTTCTCCATTCTCGTCTAGAAGGTATCCTCACCTGGAAGTATCTATTGAAATCCAGCATTGGGAGAATGTAGTCTGATTTATTAACGTTGAGTTGGTTTAGGATGTCACTATGTCCATAGTTCTTCTGATTCCAACCACCCAATTATTTTAGTCTTATTGCAGATCATGCAGCTATTTTGTGTATAAAGATATCTGTGGGTAGTTAATGCAGGTAGTTAATACATTAAGCGCATCAGGCGGGCATGCCTTGATTGCACCAGTAACACCTGTACACGCTGCTCTTGTATTCCATTTAATTTTCTGATGTTGTATTGTTTCTTTAGCGCTGACCGTACCAGTGCTCCAATTTTAGTATAGGTTTTAGCTGTCTACATCCACATGATTATAGTAGGTTTAAGGATCCAATTTTTTCTGACGATTCTCCATTTATATAAGCTTTATTTATTTATTTTTTTAATATTTTTCTTCCAGGAAACTTTGGTGTCATTCTCCACCCACAAGTATTTAGCTGAGTTGAAACTGGGGGATTTTGGTTTTGCTTGTGAATAACACTTCTGTTCTATTAGGGTTAACACCAAGTCCTTAGCCCATAAGTTTATCGTGGGTAGTGCACTTTCCATAATCTCACTGACTGTTGAAGGAAGCATGCCTCATACTAACAACACTATATCTGTGGGACGGCATCTCAAGCTCTTTAAGTACAGCTGCAAACGAAACCATTGGTTTTCGGAAAATGCAAATGAAAAGATGGTACGATAAGGAGTCCCGTGGTGCAGAGGAGAGAAAACAGACTGCCTACGATGAGAGGTGCCTACCTCGCAATGGGCGGATGGGATGGATACCGAGAGGTGAAGAGGGAAGCGAGACGCATTTACAGACAAAAATACAGAGAGCTCGAAATGAATAAGGGGTAATGCTCGAAAAGTCTACGAAAAGATGCGGCTACAAACAGAAGGTTTCAAGGTCGGAGCATACTCTTGTAGAACCCCCAGAGTTGATCTAGTAACCGATGAGAAGAGCATAGTAAAATTATGGAGGGAACACTTCCCCAGCCTGCTGAATGGGAGTGAAAGCATAACATCAGGAAATGGGTAACCCGATTCCCCAATCGATGACGATTTAGCGGATGTTCCATTGCTCTATTTCTTCAACATCGCATTTAATGTTTTACCGAGCGTATTGTGTAAAAGATTAAAGTCCACCGTTAACGAACTTATTGGACCTTATCAGATTTAAGCTTTAGGCCTGGAAAATCAACAACTGACCAGATATTCACCATGAGTCAAATCTGGGAAAAGACCCATGAAAAGAGTTTCGACACACACCATCTCTTTGTCGATTTCTAAGCTGCTTTTGACAGAACGTAAAGGAACTGTCTCTATGCCGCGATGTCTGAATTTGGTATCCCCGAAAAACTAATACGGCTGTGTAAGCTGACGTTGAGCTATACCAAAAGCCAGGGCCGTCTTAAACCAAGCTGCGGCCCTTGGGCACACAGGAATTTGGGGCCCTTTTTGAAAGTAAAAAAAGCGACTTATACCAAATTTTTTTTTGAATTTAATAAAGGTAATCAGTATGATATAAATGTCATTAATGATGATGCGTGTAGGTGTGAGTGTGGGTGTGTGTGAGTGTGTGTGTGATTACGATATTAAGATAACGATTTCTTTCGGGATTTCTGTTGAGCAAAATCTTCTATTATATCTTTAAAGTAAATTTTTTGAAGGATATCACTTTCTATGCACATAATTGACTCAGTCGTTCTTATAACATTGTTGTTCGCAATTCATTTATTCTCTTATGCTGCGAAAATGACCGCTCTCCACTACAATTGGTAACCATTAGACAAACGAATATTCTAGTAGCAATTTCTACGTTTGGAAAAGTTTCTTCCAATTTATCTGATTTTATTAGGTTATGTAAGTTTGAGATATTTAAATCCGCTGATTGCTTTACTGTGTTTTTCAAATGTTGGCTTAAATGAAAATATTCTGTTTTGAGCTCATCTGCATTATTGTCTTTAGACTTTTAGATTCTGTCAAAATTTTCCATCGTTTTGTCGAAGCCGAGAAAAAATTTAACAATTTTTGTACAAATTGAAAGAATGATACCGCTTCAGTAACACACTCAACAGTCTGAACACCCACTAAATTTAGCGAATGTGATACACATGGAACGCAAATCGCAAATTCGCAAATTTCTTTTATTCTTGACTGAACAGCAGAGTACTTTTCAGAAATATTTGATGCATTGTCATAGCTCTGCCCGCGACAATCTTTTATAGGAATATCAAGGCTTTCAAAAAAGTTTAAAATGGTATCTGCTATATATTGCGCATTATGTTTATCCATAGGCAAAAATTGCATAAATCTCTCAATAGGCTGTAAGTCTTTTACGTATCTAACTATAAAAGTTAGTTGGTCAACGTGGGACAGATCTGGCGTAAAATCTACGTTAATAGAATAGTATTTTGCTGATTTTAGTTCTTTGACAATGGTTTTCAAAACTTGCTGTCCCATTAAATTAATAAATTCATTACAAATATTTGCCGATAAATATGATGTACTTCCTTTTCCACGATTTCCGCAGTTTTGTATGTGATCAGCAAGAAAAGGATCAAATTCACTAATCAGTTCTAAGCATCCCAAATAATTCCCATTATTTTGCGATCCTTATGCCTCATTATCGCCACGAAAAGCAAGACCCCTTGAAGCCAAAAATGTCACTACTGCAACAATCGTCCTAAGCACATTTTTCCAATAGTTAATTTCTGTATTATATTGGGACAGCAACTCAGTATCAATTCGTCCAGTAGTTTTCATTCTTGCAACATAATTCATCATAAATTCCCTGTGCTGTGAATTGTTCTCATGCTCTATCAATAAGTTACTTATATGCTTCCAATCTTTATATCCATTAGGAGAACTTAAATTATGTTCAGTACCAGTAGTGGTATTAAATAGACGGCAGCAATAACAGTATACAGATTTCTTTGCTGGTGAATAAAGGAGCCATTTTCTTTGTAAAGACTCACCATTCGTCAATTTACAAATAAAAATGTTTTTAGTTAAGTATCTAGTTTTCGTTTTACTCTTTGAATCTGGAAAACTTGTAGAAATTTCAGAGAAGTCACTATTTATATTTTGGAAAAATATAAATGGTCCTTTTCGAATCCAAATATCACGGACTTCTTCCGGTAAAATGTCGTCACAGTAAGTACCAGGGTCAGGAGACGCAGATACATTTCGTCACATGTAACCTCTTTTTTCTGGTGACATTCAGAGGTACTTTTGTCTTGCGGTGATGAGAATGAATAATCGCTCGCCGTACTTGTTTCTTGAACCGTAAAAAACAAAGTGAGCTTTTTAAGTTTTTCCGTTATTTATTTTTGAGCTGTAACTTTTTTTCTTTTTTGTGAATCCATTAAATATGTATGTATGTTGTTTTCGACATAATGAAATAATGTTTAAACGAACATATCAAAACTTCTGTCTATTTTACTCAATTTTAAATATCAAACCTTAGATAAATAATCCAGTGTTTATTGATCTCAGTATCAAACGAAACAAAATAACGTCACTTACTCACTCCTATCAGACTGACAATGTCGACATTTATGTTAGGCCTTGTTTACACGGTGCAGCTTGACTTTAGAATCGGAGTGAGGAATTAGGTAGGATGCGTTCGGAAATATACTCTCTGATAAGATTACTGATTTGTGAAAAAGGTGTAATATGCCCGACAAAAATCTGTGAGAGAAATTGTCGGTCCTTCGGGGCCCACTGAGAATGGGGGCCCTGGGCACGGGCCCCGTGCGCCCTTATGGTGAAGACGGTAATGCCAAAAGCACCAGTCAAGGAGAATCTTTATCGTGCGACGTCTTTTATAAGAATGTAGAGCTGCTAGCGTACCCTGAAGATATTGATATTATCGAAATAACGTTTTCGTTTTAATTTGTAAATATATTAACGACCACTCGTGGCTTATTAGCTTACTAGACTAACTTATTAAATATATGAGTAGATATATACATATGTATGTACATAAGTTATTATTAGTAATATTTAATGAATACCCAGGACATAGAAAAAACCGGTGCTGGGAGAGATACAGGGGTTAGAGCCCTCAAATCCAATAATTTATTAATATTATATATAACTTATAAAAAAAAATTGTTTCATTCTCCTTCTACCATGTGAGCGGTAAATATGAAGAAGCGCTAAATCATATCCAATGTTAAAATAAATGTGCAAAAAAGTATTCCGTTTATGTCTCTTATAAGTTGTCCAATAAAGCTATTCATAATCAATAAAAGGGTTGAATATTTCTAATAGAAAGATTTTCGAAATTCCAGTGAACTTCATACCACATCTATCAGCAAATCGATGATTTATTTTAATAAAATTGAGGGGGTGTGTTTTTCCAAAAAATGTTCATCTTTTTGCCTAAAATGGATAAAATCAGGTGAAAACTTGCCTTAGATCCCGTATCAGTAACTTACATACCTTATGCATCTGAAGGTATTTTTGTGGCTTTGATCCTAGCAAATTGTAAATGTTCGAATTGTGCAGTTACCCCGAACCTAGCCCTTCCTTACTTGTTTAATAAAAATTGTTGTTAACTTACGAAATTATTTTCCGGGCTTGACCCTTTCATACTTTAAGAGTACACCTGAACTTAGACCTTTTTTAATTGTGTACATATTATAATAATTTGCTATGTTTGTATTTTTTTTATGTTTGTAACTGATTTTTTTTCACAAACAATTTACTTTATATTATAGAAATTCGAAACTGGCATTTTGCATTTTACGTTTGTTATTTTTATTATTCTCTAATCATTTCCTATATCTAAGTATAGCAACATGCTACCATATACATGACCGACCACTTAAGTAGCAGTTTAAACAGTTTGACGAATGTGCTGTCTTATCTAATTTATGTATCAGCCACATGGCGGGCACAACTAATGGTATGTACAAATTTTATATTGAAATTGTTTGAAGAAGGGATAAGAGAATAAACCTCAAAACATCGAATTCGTTTAGGAGATGTTGCTGTGAATTGAATAACAAATCGACTCAACATATGTTTGTGGACTTTATGGTATTTGCTACGTTGCATTGTTGTTGGGACTAGCGTGACATGGCACGCCGCAGCAACAATGACGAGTACAAACAAGTAAGGAAGGGCTAAGTTCGGGTGTCACCGAACATTTTATACTCTCGCATGGTAAAGTGATAATCGAGATTTCATAATACGTCATTTACATATTTTTCAAATACCGTATTTTTGTAAAGTTTTATTCCGCTATCATCATTGGTTCCTAATGTATATACTCGTATTATACAGAAGGCATCAGATGGAATTAGAAAAGCGTTATATTGGAAGAAGGCGCGGATGTGAACCGATTTCACCCATATTTCTTACATGTCATCAGGATGTTAAGAAAATATTATATACCGAATTTCATTGAAATCGGTGGAGTAGTTCCTGAGATATGGTTTTTGGTCCATAAATGGGCGACGCCACGCCCATTTTCAATTTTTAGAAAAAGCCTGGGTGCAGCTTCCTTTTGCCATTTCTTCCGTAAAATTTAGTGTTTCTGACATTTTTTGTTAGTCGGTTAACGCACTTTTAGTGATTTTCAACATAACCTTTGTATGGGAGATGGGCGTGGTTATTATCCGATTTCTTCCATTTTTGAACTGTATATGGAAATACCTGAAGAAAACGACTCTGTAGAGTTTGGTTGACATAGCTATAATAGTTTCCGAGATATGTACAAAAAACTTAGTAGGGGGCGGGGCCACGCCCACTTTTCCAAAAAAATTACTTCGAAATATGCCCCTCCCTAATGCGATCCCTTGTGCCAAATTTCACTATAATATCTTTATTTATGGCTTAGTTATGACACTTTATAGGTTTTCGGTTTCCGCCATTTTGTGGGCGTGGCAGTGGGCCGATTTTGCCCATCTTCGAACTTAACCTTCTTATGGAGCCAAGGAATACGTGTGCCAAGTTTCATCATGATATCTCAATTTTTACTCAAGTTACAGCTTGCACGGACGGACGGACAGACGGACGGACAGACAGACATCCGGATTTCGACTCTACTCGTCGCCCTGATCACTTTGGTATACATAACCCTATATCTGACTCTTTTAGTTTTAGGACTTACAAACAACCGTTATGTGAACAAAACTATAATACTCTCGTTAGCAACATTGTTGCGAGAGTATAAAAACGACTAAAACATAGTCTTGAATAAATATATTTGCATATATGTACGAACGTTACAATACCCAACAAAAAGGACAACACCGACAACCAAAACAGGCGATGAAAATACTATGCAAAGGAAATTATGGGCGGTTGATTGTTGCTACCGAAAGGAGACAGTTACAGAAAACAATCCACAATGAGCAAAGTACTTTGGTTGTGTCTTTTCCGATTTTTATCTTGGACGTACGAATTGATGCATGGATATTTGTGTCTATGTACATCTATACTAAACGACATTCACCCATTTAAAACATGGTCATTTGGTACGAATGCCATTTGACGTTTATGACCATTGATTCCTCACATTCAACTCACATGTATAAATTTGTATCTACGAATTACAATCAAATACCTATTTGAATATCTGGGATAATAGGGACAAATAAGGTAGGTAACATTTTTAGAATGGATAATAATTTATTATTAGTTCGTGGTTTGATTAGCCGCCGTAAATTATGTATGTATGTATGTATGTATGTATGTATGTATGTATGTATGTATGTATGTATGTATGTATGTATATATATAATTCAGTAAAAAAAAAATCAGTAAAGTTGCTAAGGAGAGTGTTATAGTTTTGTTCACATAACGGTTGTTTGTAAGTCCTAAAACTAAAAGAGTCAGATATAGGGTTATATATACCAAAGTGATCAGGGTGACGAGTAGAGTTGAAATCCGGACGTCTGTCTATAACGGTTGTTTGTAAGTCCTAAAACTAAAAGAGTCAGATATAGGGTTATATATATCAAAGTGATCAGGGTGACGAGTAGAGTTGAAATCCGGACGTCTGTCTGTCCGTCCGTCCGTCTGTCCGTCCGTCCGTGCAAGCTGTAACTTGAGTAAAAATTGAGATATCATGATGAAACTTGATACACGTATTCCTTGGTTCCATAGGAAGGTTAAGTTCGAAGATGGGCAAAATCGGCCAACTGCCACGCCCACAAAATGGCGGAAACCGAAAAGCTATAAAGTGTCATACCTAAGCCATAAATAAAGATATTAAATTGAAACTTGACACAAAGGATCGCATTAGGGAGAGGCATATTTGGACGTAATGCTTTTAGAAAAGTGGGCGTGGCCCCACCCCCTACTAAGTTTTTTGTACATATCTCGGAAACTACCATAGCTATGTTAACCAAACTCTATGGAGTTGTTTCCTTCAGGCATTTCCATATACAGTTCAAAAATGGAAGAAATCGGATAATAACCACGCCCACCTCCCATACAAAGGTTATGTTGAAAATCACTAAAAGTGCGTTAACCGACAAACAAAAAACGTCAGAAACACTAAATTTTACGGGAGAAATGGCAGAAAGAAGCTGCATCCAAATTTTTTTTTAAAAATTGAAAATAGGCGTGGCGTCGCCCACTTATGGACCAAAAACCATATCTAGGGAACTACTTAACCGATTTCAATGAAATTCGGCATATAATATTTTCTTAACACCTTGATGACATGTACGAAATATGGGTGAAATCGGTTAGAAAACCACGCCTTTTTCCAATATAACGCTATTTTGAATTCCATCTGATGCCTTCTCTGTATAATATATAGAACATTTTCGAACTGCATATGTAAATGCCTGAAGCAAACGACTCTATAGAGTTTGGTAGACATAGCTATAGTAGTTTCCGAGATATGTACAAAAAACTTAGTGGGGGGCGGGGCCACGCCCCCTTTTCCAAAAAAACCTCACGCAAATATGCCCCTCCCTAATGCGATCCTTTGTGCCAAATTTCACTTTAATATCTTTATTTATGGCTTAGTTATGACAGTTTATAGGTTTTCGGTTTCCGCCATTTTGTGGGCGTGGCAGTGGGCCGATTTTGCCCATCTTCGAACTTAACCTTCTTATGGAGCCAAGAAATACGTGTACCAAGTTTCATCATGATATTTCAATTTTTACTCAAGTTACAGCTTGCACGTACGGACGGACGGACAGACAGACATCCGGATTTCAACTCTACTCGTCACCCTGATCACTTTGGTATATATAACCCTATATCTGACTCTTTTAGTTTTAGGACTTACAAACAACCGTTATGTGAACAAAACTCTAATACTCTCCTTAGCAACTTTGTTGCGAGAGTATAAAAACAGACGCAAAAGCTGTTGGCAGCCTCCGAATGGTTTTAATCAAAAATTATCATGTCTGTCACATTTTCAACGAGCTAACGATTAAAGGGAAAGCAAGCACTACTAATGAAATGTATGTACATATGTATATGTATATCCAGAACGAAAAGCAGTTATTATTGATATTTGAAAACGCAAATTTAAGTATCCAGTACTATAAGTATAGCAATAACTTCCTTAGTAGTATTTTGGAAACTTCAGGTAAGGAGAAGAAGCATTGATTTAATTTATTAGTCTAGCTCGTATGCTAAATACTTATGAACACAATTAGGCTCTATTGATCGAAAGATTCACTTTTTAACGACTTCATATGTTAAAGAATTGTTCAATAATAGCGATCATTCACAGGGACAAATTCCTTACGCCATCGAATGAGTTCTCAAAACGTCAAAAAAAAACTTAAACCTAAAAATGTTTACTTCTTATCTATTTGTTAAGGAATTGGAAGTGTAATCGGATAACTATGCACAAAGAACTTTCACTCTCTAAATACTAATAATACTTTCTAAGTACAAACTCTTCTATAATTTCATCTTTGTTTAATATTTAAATAATTTTATAGGAAACTCCCTTCAAAAAGATGTCTACTACACTGCAGAAGGTGTGTGCCGAGAAGATATGTTTGTATGTAAGAAGAATTTATTTATTGCAATGTCATGACTCATGAGAAAGTTTCTGAGACGTAGTGAAAACTTTTTTAGGTGGCACAGACTACGTTAGTAACGTAGAGTGAAATAATATAACTGAAGAAATTCAAATGTGAAGTTCTCAGCAATAATAAGCGTGAGTGTACATAAATAAAAGATATAGTGATATATATACCAATACATATATACAAGGTGCGTTCCAAAGTAAACAGGACTTAAAAAACAGAACAAATGCTTTTTTCGGCAAAATCAATTTATTTTACTCAAAATAGTCTCCTTCTGCTTCAATACCGCTTTTTGCACGGTCCAAAAGCATGTCGAATGAGTGTTTTAGCTCGTTGCCCGATATGACCGCCAGTATGCCGGTGCAAGTCTTTTGAATGGCCTCTACGTCTGCATTACGTTTTCCTTTCATGGGAAAATGCATTTTTCAGAAAAGGAAGAAGTCGCACGGTACCATTTCAGGTGGCTAACGGCAGTGCTTAATGGTTAAAATGTGATTTTTGGTCAAATAACACTGGGGAACAATGTGAAACAAAATTTTTGTTGCTTTCGATTTTACAGCTGTTTTAGAGTTATTTAGGCACGTTAAATTCAAATCCGAAGTCAGTTTTCTTCTATCACGTCAAGTTTTTTTGCTACAGCTTATAGTAATGAGACCACTCCTTGCAGTGTGCTGCTTAGATCATAAAACGGGGTACGCTCTGCTATAGACGGAAGTTAAATTTTTTTTTATTTGGAATAAGTGAATATCACTGTAGGAGAATAGCAGCAGGTTCATGCTTGTGACGTCAATCGTCTAGACGGTAGTTGGGACATGTATGAACCTGTCGTTGGTGACCTACGGCGTCATTCTCTTCTTCCCATACGAGCAAGTTCAGTTTCGCGCAAGATTGTGCGGTGAGACAATGTTTGTGCTCATACGTTACGTCCGGTTTTTTAAACAAGGATTTTTTTTTACATTTATTTCTGAGAACAACTTCTCTTTCCTTTAGATCATGTCTGTCTCTGGCATTTCACGTCGAAGGTGTATAAACAGTGCTGATTCGTGTTGCTATATTTGTGGCAGTTTTACTATTCCAAGTCAAAGGATAAACATTAGTCCATTTGTCAGGCAAGCCTATTTAGCGTATTTTAAAATAAAAATCGGTGACCAGGATAAAGCTTGGGCCCCTTACAAGGTGTGCAAGCAGTGTGTCGAGAGTTTACGAATGTGGACTAAGGGAACACGTGATAAAATTCCATTTGGTATACCAATGAGTTGGCGAGAGCCCAGAGATCATTCAAGTGGCTGTTATTTCTGTATGGTGAAAACGTCAGGTTATAACAAAAAAAAATAAATGTAAGATAGAGTATCCTAGTTTCCTATCGGCTATACGCCCAGTGCCTCATTCAGCTGAAATCTCAGTGCCAGTTTTCGAAGAATTACCCCTATCAGAAATACAAAAAAGCGTGTGTGACGATGATTAAAGTGACTCCAACGATGAAGACTTTGAAATTGAAGACGACTCTGCTCTAAAGGGATTTGATCAGAATGAGTTGAATGATTTGGCACGAGATTTAGGACTATCCAAAAAAGCTTCAGATCTGATGGCATCCAGACTGTATGAGAAGAACTTGCTTGAAAAAAGAGCTACGGTATCCTACTTTCGATCCAGAGAAAGTGAATTTCTGCCATACTTTCGAAATGACTCAGGATTTGTGTATTGCTAAACGTACAAGATTTGATGAATGTGTTGGGAATTCCAACATATAACGCAACTGAATGGAGACTTTTCATAGACAGCTCAAAGAGAAGCTTGAAGTGTGTACTATTGCACAATAGAAATGTCTTTGGTGCAGTTCCAATCGGCCATTCTGATCGTTTACAAGAAGCATATGAAGACATAAAGAGAGTAATTGATTTGCTGCAATATGACATGCATAAGTGGATCATCTGTGTTGACCTTAAAATGGTCTCCTTCCTTCTTGGTCAGCAACGAGGATACACAAAGTATCCCTGTTTTTTGTGTATGTGGGACAGCAGAGCTCGTGAGAGCATTGGGTGCAGTCGAATTGGCCGCCAAGATCTGAGCTTAAACCTGGTGATCCGAACATTCTACATCAACCACTTGTCGACAGGAAGAACATTGTATTCCCACCTCTACATATAAAGCTTGGGCTCATGAAACAGTTTGTTAAAACTTTGTCCTCTGAAGGGGACTGTTTCAAGTATTTAATTTTGGCATTTCCTGGACTGTCTTTTGAAAAGATAAAGGCTGGTGTATTTAATGGTCCACAGATTCGGTAACTCGTTAAAGATGAACATTTCATCGAAACAATGACAGAACTCCAAAAGAACGCTTGGTTGGCATTCAAAACCATTATCAAAGATTTTCTTGGAAATACTAGAGCAGAGAACTACATTGACATTGTCAACCAACTCTTGGAGAGTTTCAAAAGGCTAGGTTGCAATATGAGCATCAAATTGCATTTTCTACATAGTCATCTCGCCAATTTCCCCACAAACCTTGCACTATGGGGAATTTGGCCGATTTCATGGTATTAATTAATAACTTTTAAACTAAGTAAGATTTTTCGAAACGGTTTTTTTATTATTGTTATATTATTTATTAACTTTTAAACTAAATAAGATTTTTTGAAACGGTTTTTTGTATTAGTCTTATGGAGATCGTTGGAAATAGTTTTTGGTAAAATGGGCGTGATTCCGCGCTCCCATTTGGATAAATTAATCAAAAACTTTTTAAATAAATAAGATTTTTCAAAACAGTTATTTTTATTATTGATATGGACTCTGTTGGAAATAGTTGTTGTATAAATGGGCGTGGTTCCGCCCTCCCAGGACGAGAAACAATTTTTTTTATTTCATATAAAAAAGTTGATAAAGTGACAACCAAATAATACAATAATAAGTTTATAAAATATTTTCATTATCAAGGTCTTCGTCGGACATAAAATAAAAATCGTCAATTTCATCTCCAATTTCCTCAATTTGATCCTGGCTTTCAAAATTGCACAATAAAAGGCTTAAAACTTCTGAAGGAAGTTCCATACTTTTATGCTTCCGAATTCGCTTCATAAGGTTTGTTGAAGAAATGACAGGATCAGAAGTATCTAAGGCTCTGTTGAAAACATCCATGAAATTATTAACACGACTATGCTTCCGTGTGTGTTGCAGTCTATCTGCTTTATAAATTTTATTGCGTGCTTCCGACGCTTCTTCTCCGAAATATCCAACGGGAAGTATTGTATTTTCCATAATTTGCCTTGAATGGACAATTGTTTTGTGAACAGTTGCCGTCATTGGCAACCATGGATAACAATCCACAATTTGTTCCCCAGTTTTAAAACAAAATTGTTCAAATTTCTCCAAATCAATCGGCAGTTGACAAGACAAGCAAATTAATATAACTCTTAAGTTCCAAATTATTTCTTTATCAACTCCGGTAACTTCTGCAAATGTTTCAAAATTGGTAAATGTTCGCCGTACCGTGTTTCCATTGTTTGTATTGCCAGATCCATTTTTATTTGGCTTATCGACCCTTAAGCCTAGCCTCTCCCAAAACATACGCTGAATTTCCTTTTTCCGATCTGCAATCGTTTTTTTTTGTCCACAGATGTTGTCACTCGCCATTTCTGAACAGTTAACTTATAACCGGCGTGTAATACAAATTCAAAACATCTTATCCAGCTATGAAGCGGACTTAACCCGTGTTTTAAATTATCTAAAAGTGGAACAAACTCGAGGCACTTAAAATTTTTGTTGGCAAGGAAGTCCTTAGGTGTTGCATTACATATTGGGCATGCTTGAGGAGACGTTGTATTTGTCAGTGCATTGAGCACTTTTCCATCTATGACAGTCAAATGAAGTTAAAATTTTATGTAAATGCACTGCCTGTCGTTGAACATTATTTTGCATGGTAAAAGTTTCTTAATTTCTTCTTTGATGTTCAGGTCCTCTTTTAATATAGCTTCTCTTGTTTCTTTCAAAAACTCCAATTTGAGAGGGCGGCAAAATCTTATCGACTTTGGAGTACGGTTATTCCATAAAACAAGTCCAGAAGCATCAATTAATCGAAGAGGCATTACGGTTGAGGCAAATAGGCATGCATCTGAATCGCATGATCCTTGGTCAGCATAGGCCTGGTTATAGTTCGACTGCCTGGTACTACCATCGAACCCATAACTTAGGATTAAATCAGCTGATATAAAATTTACCTCCTGCTGCCTCATCGTATTCATAATGACTTCTTCTTGAAGCACAACAATTCGAGTAGCCGTATGACTTAAAAGATCTTGGATTGGGACCTTTGCTACAGTATCGCTAATGTATGTATATATTAGCAGGTCTACAAAGCTTTTTTTGTTCCACAACATCTTTATATAGAGGGTATATGCTCCTCCTTGCTTAAGCCATGATCTAATAAAAGGTCCAATGCTTCGTCCTTTGATGCACGAATAGGCTGCTTAATAGGGAATTTCAAAATCTCTCTTATTTCCCTTGCCTTTTCCGGACTAATTGCTAGAGTATTAAGGACTACAGAAAGATCAATGAGGCCCTGAGATCGGGCAGCTTTACTGGCTGTTTGAATTAACAAGGAGACGTTGCATCCGTGTGATTTAGATAGAGCTGCAGCTTCTTTCCTCTGTGCTTCTTCTCCTTTAACCGAATAAGCCAATTTCGGGCGTCCAATTTGACGTTTCTCGATTTGATTCGATTCAGAGAAACAAAGTTTTATTGCACTTTGCAGCCAATTTGCATACTCTTCTCAAAATATTTTTTGTTTCTCTTGCATATCTTCCATTTACCATTTATATTTAGGCAAAATAAACTGCTTTTCTTTTTGAAATAGTTGTTGTGTTTTACAACATCAATGTTTCTACTTTTTTTGCTCGAAAAAAAATCAAGAATTGATCTTTCTTGGTTTGAGTCCTCCGTCTTCTTACGCCATACTTCAAAAAACTCCGCGTTCGAAAACTCGAAGATACCTGACAAAAAACGAAATTACGCAGATTGTGCGCATTTGTGCACATTGGGACAAATTGCCTTTTATTCATAATTAATGGCTCTACGACATATACTGGACTTACACTGTTACAACGATATGTATTTTTTGTAAGTCTATGTAAAGTTAATTTTTTTTCCAAAAAATTACCTTTTAGACCTGTTTTAAAATTGGCTAAATATTAGTAAGACAGGCACATATCAAAATATTAGTACACACAACATATAATACAAACCAGTATGATTGTTTTCCATCATAAATTGAATTAATAACTTGTTTAACTTTTAAGTATCGCACTTTCAAAGTAGCTAACCAAAAACTGCCTCTTCTCAACCACCTGCTTTTGGGCTGCAACAGCTGGCTTTAACAATGCATAGCCTTAACAGTGCACTGTTAATTAACATTTCTGGTATGGAGTCATATGGAGCCATGTGTTTTTAATATGTTTACATAAAAAAACCCAAATTTTTAAACTTTGATAAAATGACTAAATACCATGAAATCGGGCAAATTCCCCATAGTGCCTTGGTGCAGTCAGTGATGAGCAGGGAGAGCGTTCCCACCAAGACCTGCAAACCATGGAAGCTCGGTATCAGGGAAGATGGGATGAGCACATGATGGCTGACTATTGTTGGAGCATCAAGCGAGATTGTCCACAAACTGAACACTCCAGAAAGAGTTATAAGAGAAATTTTTTACCGTAATATTGATGTCCGGGTTTGAGAAAACCATGTTATCCCTTCTACAATGACAATTTCACTTTACAAAAAATGTGATTTAATAGCATTTGTTCAAATTAAATTACAATTTGTGAACAGTATATTCAGTATAATTTTTCATCTTTACTTTGTTTCGTAAGGATATCTTATATGACTATTGGGAGAAAGAGGGTATTCTGTAGCTTAAAAAGTTGATGTGCTAGACAAAAAACGAGGTTATTTTTGGATTCAGAGGCCAAAAGTGACTCAAAAACAAGTATTAAATCGAAGTCAACAAAAATTAACAAAACAACTTATTTTTTTCAAATGAAATTAAACACAGAATAATAACTAAAAATTATATGCCACTATACTCTAGGTTATATAGAAGTCCAAAGGTTCATAAGGCAGAAGCTGATAAGCAAATTGAAAGCTTGTTAAAACAAGGGATCATTAGGCATTCCGTACAGTAGCGCTATTTGGATCGTCCCTAAAAAATTACAGGCGTCTAAGCAACAAAATTGGCGAATAGTCATTGACTATCCCATACTGAATGATGTTACTAGTGAAGATCGATTTCCAATACCAAATATAGATGATATTACCGATAAATTTGGAAAATGCAATTATTTTACGAAACTTGATTTAGCTAAGGGATTTCATCAGGTGAAAATGCATCCTGATAACATTGAAAAAAAATCATTTTTTACAGCTGCCGGCCACTACGAGTTTTTACAAATGCCATTTGGACTTCGAAATGATCCAGCTATCTTTCAAAGGATGATACATAACGTACTAAGAGGATACATTGGGACGAATTGCTTGGTTTACTTGGATGATGTTATTATTTTTTCAACGAGCTTAGAAGAACACTTAGAAGCTTTGAAAAAAAGCGTTTGAAAGTAGCCAACCTTTAAGTACAAGTTGACAAGTGTACCTCTCTTGCCAAGGAAACTGAGTTTTTAGGCCACGTTATTACCCCTAAGGGCATTAAACCAAACCCCGAAAAAGTTAAATGGTAAATAGCTTACCATTTAATAAAATATTTAAAAAAGGACTTACGTAAATACAAACATTAATGACCAAGATTACAAAGATTCTTTCTTTAAATTAAAATGTCATCAAAAATTACCCCATTCGAATCCACCCAGATTTCACAAAAACTTTTACTCTTGTGACAAATGCGAGTAGATTTGTTCTACTAGCAGCTCTCATGCAGACTAACAGGGTAATTTAATTTGCGAGTCAAACATTGAATGGACATGAGAAGCATTATAGCACTATAGAGAACGAGTTATTAGCCATAAAGTGGGCCACTAAACATTTTCGCCCATATCTTTTTGGTAGTAGATTCACCACCCAAACAGATCATCGTCCATTGGTTTGGTTAAATAATATAAAGGAACCTAATTCAAAATTACAAAGGTGGAAAATTAAACTCAGTGAGTTTGATTTCGACATTTTATACATTAAAGGTAAAGAAAATTTAATTGCTAATGGCCTGAGTAGACTAAGCTATAATAATAATAACAAATTAGAGAATGGAATAATAATAAATTTACATGAACTGTTTAACGAAGATGTTAATACAGTGCACAGCGCTGAAAGTGATGATACGGATTTTATTTGGTAGTCGTTTTTTTGCCCGGGTATAGATTCATTTCAATCAAATTACATTAAGTATTTTGCAAAAAACAAGTTACTTAAGGTACCAAAATCCAATTCTTTTATAAAAAAAAACTCATCTAAAGAATAACCACAGGAGTATTACTGACGTTTTTGAAGAAATGAAAAATGATTACTTTTACCCAAAATTGCAAAAGGAGATACAAAAGTATATAAATAATTGCGATATTTGTAGGCTAGCAAAATACGAAAATACCAACCCCAGAGAAGCATAATGACATCGTACACATAGATGTATGGTATCCACCATGGAGCCATGTACTTGACAAGTATTGATAAACTCACAAAGTATGCAACTGCCCATAAACTGAAAACAGAACTTGGGTTTCAGTGCTTAAAGCGTTTAAGAAAAGGATACAATATTTAGGTAGGCCAAATAATATAATATTAGATAATGAACTAAACACTGTTGTTATAAGGGAGTTTTTAATATTACTTGGGATAAATTTACATACAACCACAACTTATTTAAAAACTAGAAATGCAAATGTAGAGAGACTGCACGGTGCGCTAAATGAACATATACGTTTATTCAGCGCAGATCAAACTAATGATAATGATGACAGATGAACTTCAAGATAAAGTGTTTAAAGCAATAGTCTCTTATAACAATACGATCCACTCAACAACTAAAATTCGGCCAATTGTTCGTTTAACTAACCTAGTCTCTCAGGAAGAATTATGAAAATTTTCACAAATATTGCATAACCAAAAAACAGACAAAATAAATAGAATAAATACCAAAACAAATAGGGTAACTGAAAATGAAAATGATATTGTTAACAATAAAGAAAGTTACAGATAACAAGGAAGAAGGAAATTATTTAATATCAAAAGAAGGAAAGTTTAAAAAAAATATATGAAACTCAAGTTAAGCGGAAAAATTAATTTCAAATATCTTAATAATAAGCTTAATATTTAATGTTTCAGCAGGGACTGCTTTATCTGGTGGTGGAGAGTGATATATGAATATACTGGGTGGCGCAAATGTAATCTTCCTATCAGAAGATGCTATAAATTTTGCAATTGACCTCTAATGTCAGTTCTGTTTTGACATTTATGTAGTAAGCACATGCGAAATACACGTAAATAAACAATGGTACACTACACTGCTCCAGAACGCGAGTTATTGGTCACTATTTATTTGACCAAATATTTGACATAGTGTGAATATCGTCGCAGATTTCCTGGCCGTCCGACGCTTACTGGTGAAACACTGCGACGTTTAGCCGCTCGCCCCGAAGAGACTGGCACAACACGAGATGCTACCAGACGTGGCAGACCCTGGAGTAGGCGTTCTGCAGAGAATATTGCTGCTGTTGCCGAGGATGTCATGGAAGCGCCGTCGACATTGACCAGACGACGTGCCACGCAAATGGGCATCAGTCGAAGGTGTTTACAGCGAATTTTGGTAAGAGATTTGAAGATGTTTCCGTACAAAGTCCAGACGGTGCATCAGCTGTTGGCGGCTGACCGCCAATCGCGTCTAACATACGCTCAAGCCATCCTTAATCACCACCAAGAGGAAGATGATTTTTCATTAAAAATAATTATGAGTGATGAGGCCCATTTCCATTTTAGCGGGTACGTAAATAAGCAAAATTTACGCTTCTGCATTTCCCGGGTGCCTAATTTACCGTTTTGACGATTTGTACTGGCCAGCAAGATCGCCTGATTTGACCGCTCCAGACTTCTTTTTTTGGGGTATTTTGAAGTCGCGGGTTTATGTTAATAAGCCTCAGACTCTTGCAGCTCTTAAAAACAATGTCCGTCAAGAATGCGAGGACCTATCGCCGGAAGTTCTGGCCATAAAAAGGGCTCAAATGACAATCAACTGTGGCGGTGGCCATTTACATGCTATCATATTCTCTATGATCTTGATGTAAAAAAATTTAAAAGACCAAATAAAAATAGTCCACAAGCAAAGGAAATTCGGAAGGTTATTTTTGCGCCTTTGTACCTATGTACATATATACATATCTCTCTCTATATATACAATATTAATATCGATATGTATGTACATGTATAACAATGTAATAGTTAACATTAAGGAAAGGATGAGAGAAAGAGTTCAACATTTATTTATTGTAATTAGTAGTAAGTTATATTTAAGAGAACCTAGATTAAGCTTGTAATATTTGATGTGATAAATTATAGTTTTAGTTTTTGGACTGACACCTAAGAAGCTTGTTTCATTCAAGAATATCATTATATACAAAGGCGCGATAGGCAGAACTATAGAATACACAAAGTAGATATTTTGAATATGAAGTATAAGGTTGCCGTGACTTTACCCGATTTTGCCGATATGTGCGGTATAAAGTCAACTGGAAGTTCGAAAATCTTAAGGGCTAAAAAAATTATTAATCCGATTCAACCCATTTTTGACACACAGGCATACTTTTATTAGAAAAGGTTTCCCTTTCAGTTTGTGTAATATCTATCCCACAATGATCGATATTTTCGATAAAAAGTTTGCAATTGGAGCTCTGATCCACATATTCGCTATCTGGGTGCTTGAATACATTTGGACCGATTTCGATAATTTTTGGTCGAAAAGCGCACTATTCATTGGGGCTTGATTAACATACTGGAAAGTGAAAGACTCAGATGGAATTTAAAATTGTGTTATATAGGAGTAGGAGTGACGGAATTTCAGGACAAATATGGTCGATGTCGGTCGGATAGATCTTGAGAAATGAGTTTTCACCAAAATATGGATGCAATTTTGACCCCGGCTCCCATAAAATCCTCTTGCATCATAATAGATGTAAAATATAATGTCACTGGCGTCTTTATTTATTGATTTATCACGCATTTAGCAGTTTTTAACGGAACCTTTATATGGGGAGTGAGAGGGGTTATCACCCGATTTAATCCACTTTACAGTGTTGGGGTGCTTATTACAGATTTGGGTATTGTATCCTAAGTTGTTTAGGGGATATGTACATTAAAGGGCGGGGCCAAGCCGATTTTTTTTTAATTTTTAGGCCATGAGTGCCCTTGCTACTACGATCCCCCGCGCTTAATTACAGTGTTACATCTTTATTTGGGACTTAGTTATAACTACTCTTTATATATTATAATTTAATGGCGTTTTGTAGGCGTGGCAGTGGTCCGATCACTCCCGGCTACTTGTTCTTTTATGTCAAGAAACACGTGTACCAAATTTCATTAAGATATTTTAATTATTACTTGCACGGATGGACAGGCGGACAAACAGACATTCACTCGGATTTCAACTCGTCTCATCATCCTGGTCATTTAAATATACATAACCCCATATCTAACTCGAATATTTTTCGGTTATTAGGTTATTATACTCAGCAGCAACATGTCTAAAAAATGTAAAATAACTAGCGAAATGTCTGAACCGATGAGTGTTTGAAATGTTAAATAGCATCATTGAAGCAGCTTGTGAGAGAAGAAGATGACTCATAAAAGTTAGCGCTGGGCTATGCTCATTTCGCTCTTAACCGATACACACTATATACTATTTCCACTTTAGATCATGCTTTTGTCATTATTATTTATACATATGTATATTAATCGGACCCTTACTATTTCCACTTTAGATCATGCTTTTGTCATTATTATTTATACATATGTATATTAATCGGACCCTTAGTGAATATTAATAATACATACGTGGATATTAGAGATAGTCCTCATTTTCACCATGTAGTATGTGCAATATTTGCAGTGTCAAAACTTTATCAATACCCAAACTTTAGCCGTTACATGTTTAAGTGAGTGGAATCTGTTGCAAGTCCTTATATGTGGTTTATAGTACGTTAAATACAGTTCCGTTCTTCAAATACCACAAATCAGTGTTTAAAAAACTGCAGTCGAATTAGCAGAAGTCGCGATATTGTTGCTATTCACTACTTCAACTGCGAGCGATATCCAAAAGTATGATAAGTGCTTTTGCTTATGCTTCTGAAAAAATCAGAAGTCGCATGCTTTGACTGGCGCAAAAATCAAACAGCTACGAAAATCAGAAATCAGCATAAGTCGCCGTTATTCGCTTTTCTGCTTTCTGATTTGCTGTAGCTTTCGATCGTATACATAAGTTGCCGCAGCAGCTATCGACAATTTTCGTCAGTCGTCGGCAGTCACAGTCGCGAAAAGTAATGCATTCGACTTTTTGCTACTTTTGATTTTTGTCGCTGTTGCTTTCGATCAGCAGCGTAAGTCGAAAAAAGCAAGAAGCGTCAGATTCGTAAAAAAAAAAAATACATTTATGTACAGTGCCCAAACATTCTTCATTAGATTAGCCCTTTGTGACTGTGATGCCCAATTTTATTCTTTCTATTGAGTACGGAGTCTGATCCTATACTTCGGACATTGGCATAGGAATAAGCCAAATCCAATCATGGTTATTTTTGCCGAAAAACATTTCAGCGGCCTTCAGTAAACCCTTTTTATACAATTTTATTATTCATGATTTTAGTCAAAACCCCAAATCCATGAGCAGAGAAGAGTCCTCTCAAAACATGCAACTTTTGAGGGAGCTTAAGACTACTTTGTCTTAGCCAAACGGGTTTTTTCAATTTTGAAAATTATTTTACATACGGAAATTGAATTGAAATTTATTTCATGGAATGTAATTTGAAAATCGAGGAAATCGTATTATACAATGGCGAGAAAATACTTTGAGGTATTACGAAAACTTTGTATGCGTATTAAAAAATGTTGCGAACGAATTTGGCATTATTCGATGAAAGGATACATATATATAAATGAAATAATCAGACAGAATACACGTATTAGGGATATGAATTTTAAAGTATGGTCTGGACCGATATCATTCATATTCATATTCAGTGAAAGTTCTATTCGTTATAGAGAGCTGGGAAATTGGTGGATCGATTTCCCACATTTTCGACATTAAACTAAATCATATCCAGTGTTATACGTTCACTTTTGTTAAAATACTTTACAGACTGACCGATATAGGCTGGCGTCTTGAAACGTTGCAGTCAAATAAACATGAGATGGCACATCTCGTCCACCAGAAATCTATACAATTATTATAAAAATTAAAAAAAAACAAGTAAGGAAGGGCTAAGTTCGGGTGTCACCGAACATTTTATACTCTCGCATGATAAAGTGATAATCGAGATTTCATTATACGTCATTTACATATTTTTCAAATACCGTATTTTTGTAAAGTTTTATTCCGCTGTCATCATTGGTTCCTAATGTACTATATATTATACAGAGAAGGCAACAGATGGAATTCAAAATAGCGTTATATTGGAAGAAGGCGTGGTTGTGAGCCGATTTCACCTATATTTCGTACATGTCATCAGGGTGTTAAGAAAATATTATATACCGAATTTCATTGAAATCGGTTTAGTAGTTCCTGAGATATGGTTTTTGGTCCATAAGTGGGCGAGGCCACGCCCATTTTCAATTTTTAAAAAAAGCCTGGGTGCAGCTTCCTTCTGCAACTTTTTCCCTAAAATTTAGTCTTTCTGACGTTTTTTGTTAGTCCGTTAACGCACTTTTAGTGATTTTCAACATAACCTTTTTATGGGAGGTGGGCGTGGTTATTATCCGATTTCTTCCATTTTTGAACTGTATATGGAAATGCCTGAAGAAAACGACTCTGTAGAGTTTGGTTGACATAGCTATAGTAGCCACGCCCACTTTTCCAAAAAAATTACGTCCAAATATGCCCCTCCCAAATGCGATCCCTTGTGCCAAATTTCACTTTAAAATCTTTATTTATGGCTTAGTTATGACACTTTATAGGTTTTCGGTTTCCGCCTTTTTTGGGCGTGGCAGTAGGCCGATTTTGCCCATCTTCTTCCTTCCATACTTCTTATGGAGCCAAGGAATACGTGTACCAAGTTTCATCATGATATCTCAATTTTTACTCAAGTTACACCTTGCACGGACGGACGGACAGACAGACATCCGGATTTCGACTCTACTCGTCACCCTGATCACTTTGGTATATATAACCCTATATCTGACTCTTTTAGTTTTAGGACTTACAAACAACCGTTATGTAAACAAAACTATAATACTCTCCTTAGCAACATTGTTGCGAGAGTATAAAAATGTGAACATCGTACGACTATATCCTATAGCTCCCATAGTAACAGTCATAATGGATTGATAAATTTTTTTTTTTTTAAGTTAGCGGCGAGCTCTGCGTGGTTTTAATAATAATAACAGAGTCTTCTTCTTTACTGGCATTGAAACCGCTTCTCGATTATAGCCGATTAACAACAGTGCGCCAGTCGTTTCTTCTTTTCGCAAGGTGGCGCCAACTGAAGATTCCAAGCGAAGCCAGGTCCAGGAGTACAAAAGTTAAATACACACATCCAAGAATACTCGCATTGATTGGTGGTACTCAAAAATGTTGGATTAACAGTAAAATAAGCTTAGATACAAAAAGAAAAAGATTTTTAATTTAAATTTCGCGTAAAAATCCATTCTTCGAAATACAAGGTGCGTTCCAAAGTTAACAGGACTTGAAAAACAGAACAAATGGTTTTTTCGGCAAAATTAATTTATTTTATTCAAAATAGTCTCCTTCTGCTTCAATACAGCTTTTTGCACGGTTCCAAAGCATGTCGAACGAGTGTTTTAGCTCGTTGGCCGGTATGACCGGCAGTATGCCGGTGCAAGCCTTTTGAATGGCCTCTACGTTTGCATAACGCTTTCCTTTCATGGGCAAATGCATTTTTCCGAAAAGGAAGAAGTCTCACGGTGCAATATCAGGTGAATACGGGGAGCGGTTAATGGTTAAAATGTGATTTTTATTCAAATAATCGGTCACAAGATTATCGAATGTTGAAAGCAATTTTTGGTTGTCAGTCAATTTAGGCGGAACAAACCGTGCACACACCTTTCGTAAGCCTAAATGTTTGGTCAAAATGCGATAAATTGATGTTTTGGAGATGTTCAATTCCATTTCCAAGAGTTTCAATGATGACTTCAGCTGGCTTTTGATGAATTCACGCACATTTTCGATGGAATTTCCGGTGATCACGGATTTTGATAGGCCCACATGTTGATCGTCATTTATGTCCTCACGACCACTTTGAAAACATTGAAACCACTCGTGCACTCTGCTACGGAATAGGCAATCATCGCTATAAACTTGTTACATCAATTGAAACGTTTCGGTAAAAGTTTTACCAATTTTAAAACAAAATTTAATGTTGGCTCTTTGTTCGAAGCTCATTTTCGCACCGATAACACAAACATACTGACACTTAAAACGTCATAACTTCACTTCCAATCAACGAAATGGCATGAAATTCTCACTAACGCACCAGTCGACATATAGATGGCGCCACCAGGGGGCTCTAGATTCAAAAAGTCCTATTTACTTTGGAACGCACCTTGTATGTAATAATTGTATGTCGCGAGCAAGTGTTTTTGATTGGTACAAATTATTCACTAAATTTTTTTGAAAAACTTTATCTCGTTAATGTGTTTTTTTGACTTCCAGGATGTCATTAAACGTATTATTACTGGCGATGGGTCTTGGATCTATGCTCATGACCCGGAGAACGACTATCAATCGACCGAATATCGTGGCAAAAGTGAGCCGAAGTAAAAAAGAAAAACACCTCAAACCAGGTCTAAAATCAAGGTTTATGTTGGCAGTGCGTAAAAATTATGGGCCGACAACTCTTGAATTTTGCACCACAATAATGCACCGATGCATATTGCATTGGTTCTTCGTAGGTTTCATCACCGTATTCGCCTGATTTAGTTCCTCGTGGCTATTTAGCAAACTCAAAGGACTATTCCGGGGAAACCGTTTTGAGTAAATTGAAGACATTAAAAATAAATCGCTATGCGCATTGAAGGCACAGATCCGCTCCCATTCTACCGACAGCGGTTCTAGGGTGCCTTTACTTGCTTACTCATGTGCTTTACAGTTTCCTGAGATTCCGCTGTGGTCTGCCACTCATATCAGTCTTATCTCAAAGACACTCGATGCCATTGAAAGCGAGGTTAGGTCTTCGATCAGCTCTGATCGCATTGTTAATGAGTTCAAGGCTAGAATCGCCGCTCTGGCCTGGAAGATACTGCAATAGTGAGAAAGTCTGAAACTGACAGTGGGCCCTCCACCAACCTTTCCCACAAGCTTTGACTTGAAAAATTGTTTTTATTTAAAATTAAAAGAAAAATATTAATATCCAAATTTTTTATTTTTATACAAATTTAAACTGATCATACGTTATTTTGTTTCGGAAATGAAAATTCAAAATAACGTAAAACTTCTTCTTTTTAATTGGCGTAGACACCGCTTACGCGATTATAGACGAGTTAACAACAGCGCGCCAGTTGTTTCTTCTTTTCGCTACGTGGCGTTAATTGGATATTCCAAGCGAAGCCGGGTCCTTCTCCACTTGGTCCTTCCAAAGGAGTGGAGGTCTTCCTCTTCCTCTGCTTCCCCCGGCGGGTATTGCCTCGAATACTTTCAGAGCTGTAGTGTTTTCGTCCATTCGGACAACATGATCTAACCAGCGTAGACGATGTCTTTTACTTCGCTGAACTATGTCAATGTCGTCATACGTATATCTCATACAGCTCATCGAAAATGATTTTACAATTTTATCGTGCTATAAATTTTAACCTTCAATAACTTTAACAGAAAATATAATTTTGACGAAATATTTATGTACATTATATCACGGGGTATGCGTCTGATCCCCTTCCTTATGAACTGTTAATTTTCCAAATCAGTGATTTTGCGAAATGGACCACTTGACGTGGTTTGACCCAGGGGCAGACGGACAGACAACTTGTCTCGTCATCCTGACCTTATATACATATGTATATGGTATACATCCATTTATGTATTAGGGTGTTTTTTTTTTGAACTATTCATTTTATTCAATCCCCTCATGAAATTTCCTTGGAAATACCCTGAAAAAAATTTCCTGAAAATTTAAGCCTTTAATTTTAACACTTAGTACTCGAGCAGGGCATGTAAAGATTTTCTATTGAAAATAAATAAAAATCTTTATTTTTTATCTTTAAATTTCTTTAGCTCAGAGGCATTTTATTGCATCGCTTTGACTGTGTCTAAAGTTAGAATTCCCAGAATTGAACACTCTACTAAGGTGCCCATTGCGACAAAGTCGCAACTCACACCGATTTTACCATAAAATTCGCAATTGAAATTCGAGAAAATTTTATTTGCTACAAAAAAAGGTCGAAGCGCAAAATCGCTACCATTAATACTTCTCGAGATATTCGGCTTTTTAAGTAAAGCTGCATAAAATTTTCATAGATTTTTTAGCTCAATTTATAGCTAAATATAATTTCATTTAAAAAGGGGAAAAAAACAAAATAAATTACTTAATAATAGTTTTAATTTATTTTAAAGATAATTAAGACGTTAGAAATAAAGAAATTGAATCACAGTGAATATATTAGTTAAAAATACAAAAAATCATATTTTAAGAAATTTCCTTCTTTGTTATTTTCTACATAATGAATACTGGCGCTATGATTGAAAAATTGTTTGTTTTTCATCTTCATTATGAGTTAAAGCTTCTTTTAGCGATATCATTTACCACTTTCAATTTTCTAAATGTCTCAAGACATTTTTAGTAATCAGGATTTTATTCCCATGCGTGTACTTCAGTATTCAAAAAATCATAAGGAAGGTCAAACTGTTTGAAGATGAACGATGAATTTGGGGTCACAAACTGATATTTATATCAGCAAGTAAAGAAATTATGCTATAAAGCACTGAGTAATGCTTATTTGGTGACAAGCACCAGGTGCTTTAAATTTCCCATATCCAGACCACCCAAAAATATATTACTCAGTACTAAAAATTCTTTATAGTCGTAGCTTGGATAATGGCTCTAATTTAAAAACAGAAAAAAAAATAAGAAAGTGAGAAAACTTGTTTTACTTTCGTCAAAAAAAAAAAAATAGTATTTACAAATATTCATACGCAAATAGATCTAAAATATGTAAATTAAATCAGATTGAAATCTCAACCCACTCAAATCAGTACTAAAAATTTGTTTATAAGTTTTTAAAGCTAAACATTAAATTGTTAGAGTGTAAAATTGCTTATATATACTTTCAATTGCTTCTCTATAAAACCAAGAATATCTTCTCTTTTGTGATTCAAGATTGCAGCAATTCATTCATCGTTTGTACCGATTTCGTAAATGGAAGTATAAATTTTATTCCAATTACAAATATTTGGATCACTTGTGGCTGGCCAAGCAACTTCTGCGACGATCTGTAGCATTAATTCAGACGTATGATGGCGACAAGCAAGCTCCGTTACTATCACCTTAAAATAATTTCATGTTTTAATTAAAATAGTTAACGGAAAATATAAACTAATACTAATTTAAACAATATTAATATATTGTTCACAAGTCTTTGCAACTGTTGGATCACAACACATTGCTTTAATATTGTCGCAAATATTCCATTTCATCAGAGTTTCAAAAACTGCTGAAGCTTGACTCACCCCTGTATCATCAGAAAGAAACGGAGCTTGTAATATATTTTTGTATTTGTTCTAGAGATGAGAATTGAAAGCCGTTTTGCTTTTATGTCATTTTCTGCAATTTCTTCTTTTTTAATTGAAACAACAATTTCTATCACTCGTTTGAGTGCAATCTAGGGTTGATACTAGTTCTGGAGTTAAAATGTTGATTTTCTTCATCTTAGGAGGTACCGAAAATTCATTCTTAAAATCCGAACAAGCTCGCTCCAACCTACTGGAATGTGATGTAAGACTATAAAAGCTCGATGACACTGAGTGTTTTAAGCCTAAAATTAAATATTTATTGTTGTTAAGTTAATAAATGTAACAAATTCAAGCACTTTTATAAGACTTCCAGCATATGTGATTTAATAAAAATATAGTAGCAAGCAATTTTTTGTTAGTAAGAATATTTTTTTCTTTCCAAAAGTTTTAGACTCTTGAAAGCTATCAAGCAAAGCTCTTGACTGTAAATTAAGATTGCTTTCACAATTAAATTAATGTTTGTTCATCACACTAAAACGGTCTTAATTACTGACAAATTATTGATGATTAAATGTAAGAATTTATGATTATAGGGATATAGACAAGAGGCTATATCGTGTTGTCGTTCTCATTATCTCCATTAGTTATTTCTTGTTCCATATTAGATTTTTTACCACCGAGGTATTTGATATATCGAACAATTTATTTAGTTTTGACTGAACTTTTCAACTTGCATTTTGATTTTTGTCTTTCTTTCTTTTGATACTATGCTGAGGACGAATAGTTTTTATCATAAAATTTGCCCAAACAGCATTAATATCGCTAATAACACTCAAGGCACTGTTTCGAATAGTAATATTTAGACACTGATGTTTATAAATAAACAAATTTAACACTTCACCATAAGATGGTAGTTCATTAATATTTATTTGACTTGTTTCAAATCCAACTAAATAATTGTAAGTGTTATGTCGATCAGTATACGCCACGCTTTGTTCTTACTCTTATAATTGAAATTACAATAAATGTGAAAAAACTCTAGCAACTAGGGCTATCGGTTGCATTTGGTTAAATAATATATAACTTAGATTAATTTATGAATATTTAAAAGTTTTAAATAATTGAAAATATTTTTGACATTGTCTTCGTTTGGGGTGTTTAGTATGGATATGGGATCTTGAAATACGGTGGATCGGTGGGGGTTTAAAGATTGGCATTCCTTAAGGATATGGGTGATTGTTAAAAGAGATGAGTTGCAGAAATGGAACGTTGGCTGTGACTCCTTTTTCATCAAGTGAAGATGTGTAAGACGGGTGTGCCCAAGGCGTAATTTTATAAATTATTTGTACATTACAGCTGTGGTATTGGTTGGTAGTCTTATTGCGTCTTTGTCTTGATTTATGTTTCTGTAATGACCAATTTCTTTGCTCCATTCGTATTGAACTTTTTTGCGAAGGTCTTATAATATCTCACTTTTGATTCGCTTTTTCGGAAATGGAATAAATAGCTGAAGGGTAGATGTTGTAGCCAATTTGGCTGCTTTATCTGCTAGCTCGTTTCCTGTTATATCAACATGACCTGGGATCCACATGAGCTTGATTCTTTTTTTAAGTTTATTAAGGAAGTCCTAATGGTAGATATTTCTTCTGAGTGGTTATTGAGGTTATCAACTCCATGCAGTATTGCTTTGCTGTCTGTGCAGATAATAAACTTAGGACAGCTTGAATTTCAGCCTCGTAAGGTGATCTTGTAAAACTCCGTTTGCTATGAGATCACCATTTTCATGGACTACTGCAAAAGATGTTCCATTATTATTTTTTGACCCATCCGTAAATAGCAATTTCCAGTGGTTGTTTTTTAATGGAGCGGGCGCCTCTAGAATTGCTTGTTCATAGATTAGTGGGCTAGTTGAGTCTTTATTGTACACAGAAAGCGTGTTGATAACTGATTCGGAACATAACAACCAAGGGGGATTGATATGTTTCCCTGAGTTTTTGATTACCCGTTGCTGTGTTTGCTTTATCATATACTCGTAGAACATCTTCACAAGACCTGATTGTATAGCTATGGTTTAAGTAGCTTTATTTCCTTATCCAAAATTGAGTTATTGTTACAACATATGATGTTAACAGAACGTGCTCTAATATAAACGACACGATCTACTAATGAAAGAAAATCACCTTCGGCTAGCAGATATTTGACCGGAGTTGTCCGAAATCGGACAGCAGCATGATATGCGTCAATTATTTACGTAAGCGATGATTTCGAGGTCTTGCCATAAATTTTCAATCCATAGTCAATTTTTCCGAGGATGGTAAGCTTTATAAAATTTATGACTGTGTTAGTGTGGATATGGCTTTTGTTTGAGGAAAGGTATTTTATTATACAAGTATTGAGTCTGTAGGCGAGATCTCGCTTAATGTACGTACAATGTTTGTTAAATGTGTTCCTTTTTCAAAATGCAACCCTAAAATGTTAATATTATTGAATTCAATACTTATTCTCCTGCAATTATGTTTTCTGCAGGAATGAAAATGCTTACGTTTTTGTAAAGAAAGTTTGGCGCCAGATCTTCTTGACCAGATGTGGATGCTATTTAATGCATTTTGGAAGATGGATTGGATATCATTTGGATATTTTTGTTGCACATAATGTAGAGGTCAACCGCGTACCGACAGAATTCTATGGTTTTTTGTTCTTTTAAGATTGTGACTATATATTCAAAAGCAATCAAAAGAAAGGCCTACTGACAATAGGAAGCCTTGAATGATTCCATTTGACAGAGGGAATAATGGAGAAAAGACCTTGTTAACCCTTACACGAAGTTTACTGTTTGCTAAAAAATTTTTTATATAGTTGTACATTTTTTCTCCTGTTTTCCATTCCACTAGTTTGTTTAGTACAACGTGAACTCCTATATTATCGAATGCGCTTTGGAAATCTATTGCTAATATCAGTGGCGGATCCACGGGGGGAGGGGGATAAATTAGGGAAATTTGAAAGTTTCACTTGTTTGCTTGAAATATATTCTCAGCAATAAAAAAATGAAAATACAACAGTGACACTCTTCTCACCAAATACACTATGGAAATCACAACAAGATACTATCATAAATTGCATTATATGACCTGTCTAAACTTATTTAACCCTTTTCTGGGCGACTCACAGCGGAAGTACTAAATTCTGAATTGAGAAAGAGTCGAAGTCTTGAGTACAGTTTGAGACATATATGCCCCAAAGATACATAGAATTAATGAGGCGTTCGATAGTCGCAAGCGGCATCGTGTCCATATGTTTTTCGTAGTTCGTGGTGTCACCTAGCGTCAGTTGACACCATGAACCACAAAAAAGACATGATGCCGTTTGCGACTATCGAATGCCCCATAGGTTCGATATTTCTGCGGGCATACTAGGTGTGTTCAAAAAGTATCGCGAATTTTGTGTTTTTTCAAAAATTATTTATTTATTTATGAAAAGCTATTTTGTCCCCTTCAAAGTAATCCCCATGAGATATTATACACTTGTGCCAACGGTTTTTCCAATCTTCGAAGCACTTCAAAAAATCATTTTTTTTTTATCTTCTTCAGCTCTTCCTTCGATGCCGTCTTTATCTCGTCAAGAGAAGCGTAACGTCGTCCTTTCATGGGCCTCTTCAGTTTAGGGAACAAGAAATAGTCACAGGGGGCCAGATCTGGGGAATACGGTGGCTGCGGCATCATTAGTGTGTTGTTTTTGGCCAAAAAGTCGCGCACAAGCATCGATGTGTGAGCAGGGGCGTTATCGTGGTGCAAAAGCCAATTTTTGTTCTTCCACAAATCCGGGCGTTTCTGGCGGATTGCTTCGCGCAAATTGCGCATAACTTGCAGGTAATACGAGTATTCCTTATTGACCGTTCTTCTCTGTGGCAAGAACTCATGATGCACCACGCCCCTGCAATCGAAGAAAACTGTCAGCAAACTGTCGCGATACTTTTTGAACACACCTCGTATATGTCTCATACTGTACAATTGGTACTATTGAGTATAAAAATATTCGACGCATGGTGACGTTTCATTTAAATCCGTTTCTCTCGCCAAAAATGCCTCAACTTGACTGTCCAATAGAATCACGCTATGCCCAGCTGAGCGGAATCATCTATATAGTAACTATAAGTTGCCCAAGTTACCCTTTTCATTTTCGCAAATTTCTGTGAAGTTATACCTTATTCTGGAAAATAAAGTGCCCAATTTTGAATATCTAAAATGGTAAGTATCGATGTTGTTTCGATTTACTGTTCATTTTTGTGCGTGGTGAAATTTCACTGACATTCAAACGAGTGTTTACATAAAAATTGAGGTTAGGTTTGTTTATTCAACAATAGTAGTAATCAATTTTGCATATAGAACCCGAGTTTTAACTTGCCCTCGTCCTCGGAACCCGGCGATGCCCGACAATAACAGCTGGTGCGGAAACGCCTGGAAATCAGGCACGGAAATTTTCCCGGCTCTGTCGGGAAATGTTCCCGATTTTTATTCACATTTTGTAGAAAAAAATATTCGGCCGGGTTCGAACCCTAGGCTGCGCAAGTGACCTGCCAGCTTAACCACTACGCCACGGGCGACTTTGAAATGTAGATCTCAAATATGATAGACCTCCGCTAAGCTGTTAAAACGGTTTGACAGACAATGAAGAAAATGAATCTCCGAATGGAGAAATGCACTACTATAGGGACTGATGGATGTGCGGTCATGCTGTCAGATATCGGAGCAGTCAACGAAATTCGGAGAGAAGCAAAAAATGCTGTCATGACTCCGTGTTTCTCACACAAGTTCAACAACAGTATTTCAAAATCAGTGAAAGTACGATTAATCGAAAACGTTGCCAGTGCCATACGAGAAGTCGACAAATTCTTCAAGAACTCATTTCCAAAACGTGTGACTGTATTAGCAAAGATACTTGGTAAAAAATTGTCCAGTTGTGTGAAACAAGATGGGTAGAGAGGCACAATGCTGTTCTTCAATTTGTTGCGAAGTTACCGTTGATCATCGAAGCTCTGTCAAAAATCAGTGAGTGGAAGAACAGAGAAACAGCAGGCAAAGCAACAATTCTCATATCGGCTTTGTGCAAGTTCGAATTTATCGTCGGGCTCTTCTGTCTCAGCGACATTCTATCGCTCACCCATTCGCTCAGCGTAGTTCTTCAAAAGAAAGCAATTGATTTGGCGAAGGCATCAAAAATGATTGGGAAGTTGCTTGCCACGTTGGAAAAAAATAGGTAAAAAGTTGATGAAATATTCTTATTGATTTATTCAGAAGTCAAGAAAATGGCGGAAAAACTCGATATTGACGAAGCAAAACCGAGAACATGTGGTCGACACACGAATCGTGAAAATTACGACGTGAAAACTTGCGAAGATTACTAGGTGTCTGTCTACATAACTCTGCTGGATACCATCAAAGAAGATTTGGAATCTCGTTTTTCACAAGAAGTTTTGGATGGTTACCAATTGAGTGTGTTGCTCCCAGAAAAAGCAAGTCTTTTAAAAGAAAACTAAATCGATGGTCTAATCGGATGCTTGATAGAAAGATTCGGGAATTTTCTGGATGATGAAAAAAACGCACAAAAATTTAAATTCAAAGGTGAAAAATTGAAGGCAGCGAAATTCCAACTTCTGCACTGGAAACATTAAGAAAATGTGATGTCGACATATTCCCAACAATCCACACCTATCTCCGAGTATTCTGTACACTTCCCGTAACAAGCGCGAGCTCTAAAGTTTCTTTCTCTTATCTTCGCCGCATCAAAACATGGCTTACGACGACCATGCTCCAAGAAAGACTAGTTGGATTAGCGTTGCTTCATATGCATCATGACATCGAAATCACCGCCGAAGAAGTCATCGAAAGATTCGCAAAACTTGGCAGTCATCGTTTTGCATTATGAAACACGCAATGTAAAAGGATTTTTCTGTTTGAATATTTAATAAAATGAGCCACTTTGTAATTCATGCATATGGTTGACTTTTCGATTATAACCACTCTGTTTACCTAAAAATTGGAATTGATAATTTCGCAGTAATAAGTTTGAAACCCAAATCGAATGATAAATTCAATTTAACCCCTGCCCCAAGAATCGTCTCTGGATCCGCCACTGCTAATATAGACACATAATTTCTTACTGATAAATTTTTACTTATTAGGTGGTCAATATATAGCAGAGCATCTGTTGTGCTGGATCCTTTTTTAAAGCCAATTTGTTGTTGGGTAATTAACTTAGAGGAATTGAAGTACCACGTTAGTCTATTTGTTATCAATTTTTCTTGTAATTTCCCTAAGCATGGTAATAATTTTGGATGGAGATCTCATTTTTGCTTGGTTTAAGTATGGGTATGACTGTGGCTATTTTAAAATTCTGTAGGATAATGACATTTCATACGAAAATTTGTGTACTTATTCGGAGAAAAATTAATTTCTGCATTCAGAGTTGTATTTTTTTCTATTTGGAATTCAATAGGGAAGATTCCTACGGCATCCTACGGCAAAGAGAGAAGGGAGTAACGTTTTTCACTGCTCACTAACATTGCGCGCCCATAAGATAGGTCGTATCAGCTGACACGGTCCACGATTCTACGTTCTCCACTGTTTCTGCTATTAAATTTGGGAAGGTGATGCACTTTAAGAGCCGATGCCTTTGTTTACTATGTTGCTTTCGAATGTTTATTGATGATATGCCTTCGGTTTCTGCTTGTTTTGTTTGTTTGTGATGAGAGTGGTTAATTATTTGCGAAAAGGGTACAGTTGTGCCCACTACTTGCATAGGGTGTTGTTCTTTATATTTTCGAAGCGCCTCGCCCATGCTGATGTTTTCTAAAGTTTTTATGGTTAAGATTTCTTTAATTTGTTGGTATTTTGGACATGTTTTGTCAGATGAGGTGTGCTCGCCATAACAATTTGCACATGTTATGCGGCTGCATATTATGTCGCTATGGGGCGGAAGGTTACAAACGGGGCAAGATGGGTTATTTTTATACCATTTTTGGGTATGACAAAGTATTTGGCAGTTTTTGCCTCACGTGGGGTTGGGTATGTATGATTTCATTTTTAGTTAGTTGAAATCTATCGGAAGTTAAGACAATGAGGCCAATTTGAATTGGTTTTTCTATGGCTAGTTTGGTGAACTTGTATATGTTACTCCTTGGGAGCTTAGTTCACTAATAAGTTCTTTTTCGTCCACTTCGGCAAGATTTTTATCGAAAGCGACACCTTTTACTGAGTTTAAACTAGCGTGTAGTTTCATCGATATTGCACACATACCACAAAGGTCTTTTGATTTTAAAAAATTTTCGGTCGATTTTGCATTGTTTGCTAGGATTAATATGCTTCCATCTCTAAGTTTCGAAATGGAATCGATTTATTTAAAAATAGATTCAAGTCCTTTTTTAATTGCAAATGGGCTAAGTAAGTCTTTAGTCATCGGTCGGAGAGATCACTATATATTTGGTTTTTTTTCACTGTTTTGTTTATAGTGGGTATTTTGGGAAAGTTTTTGGCTTGCGAGTCAATCCGTGATCTTTTTGGAGAATTGACATCATCTGATAGCAAGGCAAATCTGTTCGAAGATTTAGCCGGCGGCCCAGGAGCCATTTTTTTCTAGGTATGTTTTGTTTTGTTTTCTGTGTTTTTTATAACAAAAAGAAGTAACACGAGTAAACACGAATTTATCGAGATGTGCACGAGAGATGCTAGAGAGCGTTTTCTGTAGTCAACACGTCCGATCGCTTTCTTAGCTGGTCGATGACTTACTAAAGAGTAAATATATACATATGCTTCCAATATTCTTTGACTTGTTCATAAACATCTTATTTTTCATTATATTTTTTTTCCTCCACGAAAATAATATAATACCAACGCATCAATTCGGGTTTCGTGAAAAACATAGCACGATAGAGCAAGTAAATCGAATTACTAACGACAAAAGAAAAGCATTTGAACACAGAGAGCACTGTTCAGCTATATTTCTAGATGGCAGGCATTTGATAAGGTGTGGCATGAAGGCCTTTTATATAGAACTAAAAACATTCTGCCTTTAGAATTGTATAAAACATTGGAGTCTTATTTAAAAAATAGACAATTTATGGTAAAAGTGGGAGATTTCATATCTGATGAACAACATAATATATTATGCGGATGACACAGCTTTAGTGAGCCGTAATAAATGCCACATTACTCCTTGAGTTCTGCCGAAGAATGGCTAGCCAACAGCGCGCCAGTCGTTTCTTCTTTTCGCTACGTGGCGGCAATTGGATATTCCAAGCGAAGCCAGGTCCTTCTCCACTTGGTCCTTCCAACGGAGTGGAGGTCTTCCTCTTCCTCTGCTTCCCCCGGCAGGTATTGCGTCGAATACTTTCAGAGCAGGAGTGTTTTCGTCCATCCGGACAACATGACCTAGCCAGCGTAGCCGCTGTCTTTTAATTCGCTGAACTACGTCAATGTCGTCATATATCTCGTACAGCTCATCGTTCCATCGAATGCGATATTCGCCGTGGCCAATGCGCAAAGGACCATAAATCTTTCGCATAATTTTTCTCTCGAAAACTCGTAACGTCGACTCATCGGTTGCTGTCATCGCCCGAGCCTCTGCACCATATAGCAGGACGAGAATTATGAGTGACTTATAGAGTTTAGCTTTTGTTCGTCGAGAGAGGACTTTACTTTTCAATTGCCTACTCAGTCCGAAGTAGCACCTGTTGGCAAGAGCAATCCTGCGTTGGATTTCCATGCTGACATTGTTAGTGGTGTTTACGCTGGTTCCAAGATAGACGAAATTATCTACAACTTCAAAGTTATGACTGTCAACAGTGACGTGAGAGCCAAGTCGCGAGTGCGACGACTGTTTGTTTGATGACAGGAGATATTTCGTTTTGCCCTCGTTCATTGCCAGACCTATTTTCTGTGCTTCCTTGTCCAGCCTGGAGAAAGCAGAACTAACGGCGCGGGTGTTGAAGCCGATGATATCAATATCATCGGCATACGCCAGCAGCTGTACACTCTTAAAGAAAATGATACCTTCTCTATTTAGTTCTGCAGCTCGAACTATTTTCTCCAGAAGCAGGTTGAAGAAGTCGCACGATAAGGAGTCGCCTTGTCTGAAACCTCGTTTGGTATCGAACGGCTCGGAGAGGTCCTTCCCGATCCTGACGGAGCTTTTTGTGTTACTCAACGTCAGTTTACACAGCCGTATTAGTTTTGCGGGGATACCAAATTCAGACATCGCGGCATAAAGGAAGCTCCTTTTCGTGCTGTCGAAAGCAGCTTTGAAATCGACGAACAGGTGGTGTGTGTCGATTCTTCTTTCACGGGTCTTTTCCAGGATTTGGCGCATGGTGAATATCTGGTCGGTTGTTGATTTTCCAGGTCTGAAGCCACACTGATAAGGTCCAATCAGTTTGTTGAAGGTGGGCTTTAATCTTTCACACAATACGCTCGATAGAACCTTATATGCGATGTTGAGGAGGCTAATCCCACGGTAGTTGGCGCAGATTGTGGGGTCTCGATTGGGGAATCGGGTTCGCCTTCTTCTGGCGAAGTGTTCCCTCCATAATTTAAGTATGCTCTGGGAATCGGGGACTAGATCACGTTTGGGGGTTCTACAAGAGTATGCTCCGGTCTTGAAACCCTCTGTAAGCCGCCGCATTTTTTCGTAGAATTTTCGAGCATTACCCCTGTCGGCCAGCTTATCAAGCTCTTCATACTCACGCATTTCGGCCACTTTCTTCTTCTGTCTACAAATGCGTCTTGCTTCCCTCTTCAACTCTCGGTATCTATCCCATCCCGCACGTGTAGTGGTCGATCGTAACGTTGCGAGGTAGGCAGCCTGTTTTCTTTCCGCTGCGACACGGCACTCCCCGTCGTACCAGCTGTTCTTTTGCTCTTTCCGAAAACCAATGGTTTCGGTTGCAGCTGTACGTAAGGAATTTGAAATGCCGTCCCACAGTTCCCTTATAACGAGTTGTTGACTAGTGCTCTCAGAGAGCAGGTGTGCAAGCCGAGTAGAAAATAGTTCGGCTGTCTGTTGTGATTGCAGCTTCTCGACGTCGAACCTTCCTTGTGTTTGTTGGCGTGCGTTTTATGCTGCACAGAGGCGGGTGCGATTCTTGGCTGCAACAAGATAGTGGTCCGAGTCGATGTTAGGACCTCGGAGCGCACGCACATCTAAAACACTGGAGACGTGTCTTCCATCTATCACAACATGATCGATCTGGTTGGTAGTTTTTCGATCCGGAGACAGCCAGGTAGCTTGATGAATCTTCTTATGATGGAATCTAGTACTACAGATAACCATATTTCGGGTCCCGGCGAAGTCAATCAGCCTCACCCATTTGGGGATGTTTCGTCGTGGAGGCTGAATGTACCGACCGTAGTGCCAAATATACCTTCTTTGCCCACCCTGGCGTTAAAGTCGCCAAGCACGATTTTAACATCGTGGCGGGGGCAGCTCTTATAAGTGCGCTCCAAGCACACATAAAAGACATCTTTGGTCACATCGTCCTTCTCTGCCGTCGGGGCGTGGGCGCAAATCAGCGATATGTTGAAGAACCTCGCTTTGATGCGGATTGTGGCTAGACGTTCATTCACCGGAGTTAATGATAGTACTCGGCGACGGAGTCTCTCTCCCACCACGAATCCAACACCAAACTTGCGCCCCTTAATATGGCCATCGCATTTCTTGGACGGCGGTGATGTCAGCCTTTATTTTTGCGAGGACATCAACCAGCTGGGCAGCGGCACCTTCCCAATTAAGGGTCCGGACATTCCAGGTGCATGCCCTCAAATCGTAGTCCTTATTTCGTTTGCCATGGTCGTCATCAAAAGGGGGGTCTCTCAACCAAGGCTGCTTTTTCTCTTTCATTGGAGTGTTTTTTTACGTGGCGGGGATGTTTCGCCTTCTCACATTAGCTCGCCTTCGAACGGATGTTCTTAGGCTACCCAGAGGATACTTGGTCAAAGACCGGAAGTAGTGAGCTGCTTGAGCCATGTGTAAAAGAATCGTTTCTGGCCACTCCCAAGTGAATGGCGATCAGAGAACTTTCCTCACTTGCGTGAACTTCTTCACATGACCCCATCCTCCAACAACAAAATGCTTTTATATAATGCGCTCATAAAACCGATTTGGATGTATGACATTCAACTCTGGGGTACGACCTGTGCAACTAATATTGATATTTCAAAGGTTCCAATCAAAATTACTTAAAACAATCACGTGTTCACCATGGTACATGTGTAATGAAAATATACATAAAGATCTTGGTATTCCTATGGCAAAGAAAAAAGTAGAGGAGAGTAGAATTAAATATATATCTAAACTCCGATATCACCCAAACCTTTTGTCTAATGCTTTGTTACATTCCTGCGATCAAACACGCCTGCGCACTAAAGAGCAACGTATCACCAATACAGCTCAGTTATTTGCTTAAGTTTGTCTAAATTTTAATGTTAGGCTTTTAAAACAAAAATCAGATTCAATAAATAAAGAATAATCAGCATTTATAAGAAAATTTAAAAAAAATCAAACAACGTCTTTTTTGAAATTTTATCTCTACATTGTATTATAGTTTCAAATTTTCAACTATTCAATCATTTGCAAACTGATTGATAGAAAACACAGGTCCACAAAAAAAATAGGATGAAAGGTTCCTTTGACCAAACAGGGTGTATTACATGTACTTTGGGCCGCTGAAACCGAATCTGAAGTCCGTTTTGCTCCATCACGTCAGGATTTTTTTCTAACCTCAAAATACATGTCGGATTTTACTTGACGGAAAAAAGTTTAAAAATATTAAAGGGGTTTTGAGGGGTCCTTGCTTACGAAATTAAAGACAAATTTTCAAAATACAAAATGGCGGATACAATATGGCCGTCAAAGTTTTCAAAAAATTCTTGAATTTTCAAAAAATTCTTAAATTTTTAAGAATTTCTTCAATTTTTATAAAATTTTGTATCAAGGGATTTTCGAGGTCATTGATTTCGAAATTAAAGATAAGTTTTCAAAATACAAAATAGCGGTCAGAAAAAAAATTCTTGAACTTTCATAAAACTTTGTACAGAGGGGTTCTTAGGGTCGCTGATCACTTATTTAAAGTCAGATTTTCAAAATACAAAATAGAAAATCCAATATGGCTGTCGGATGTATAAAAATTTCTTTAATGTTCACAAAACTTAGTATATACATACATAGCTAGAAGTTTTTAGGGCCGCTGCCCACAAATTATATCGTGTGCCTGCATCCAGGGCACCTCCACGTGGGGACGGCGGGCAACGGAGTTGTTCCGTGATCCGGCAGAGCCCCTGGATCACGCTCCTTTAGGTGAGTCTGCAATGGGTTTAGTTGTACGTGTACGTGACCCTAATCCAATTTTAGAGAAGTAACACAAAAATTTTTGGGGAATACAAAAGATCCCAATTACGCAAATATTGTCAAGAAAATGTTAAAGAATTATGAACAAGTAAGGAAGGGCTAAGTTCGGGTGTCACCGAACATTTTATACTCTCGCATGATAAAGTGATAATCGAGATTTCATTATCCGTCATTTACATATTTTTCAAATACCGTATTTGTGTAAGGTTTTATTCTGCTATCATCATTGGTTCCTAATGTATATAATATACAGAGAAGGCATCAGATGGAATTCAAAATAGCGTTATATTGAAAGAAGGCGTGGTTGTGAACCGATTTCACCCATATTTCGTACATGTCATCAGGGTGTTAAGAAAATATTATATACCGAATTTCATTGAAATCGGTTTAGTAGTTCCTGAGATATGGGTTTTGGTCCATAAGTGGGCGAGGCCACGCCCATTTTCAATTTTTAAAAAAAGCCTGGGTGCAGCTTCCTTCTGCCATTTCTTCCGTAAAATTTAGTGTTTTTGACGTTTTTTGTTAGTCGGTGAAGGCACTTTTAGTGATTTTCAACATAACCTTTGTATGGGAGGTGGGCGTGGTTATTATCCGATTTCTTCCATTTTTGAACTGTATATGGAAATGCCTGAAGAAAACGACTCTGTAGAGTTTGGTTGACATAGCTATAGTAGTTTCCGAGATACGTACAAAAAACTTAGTAGATGGCGGGGCCACGCCCACTTTTCCAAAAAAATTACTTCGAAATATGCCCCTCCCTAATGCGATCCCTTGTGCCAAATTTCACTATAATATCTTTATTTATGGCTTAGTTATGACACTTTATAGGTTTTCAGTTTCCGCCATTTTGTGGGCGTGGAAGTGGACCGATTTTACCCATCTTCAAACTTAACCTTCTTATGGAGCCAAGGAATACGTGTACCAAGTTTCATCATGATATCTCAATTTTTACTCAAGTTACAGCTTGCACGGACGGACGGACAGACAGACATCCGGATTTCAACTCTACTCGTCACCCTGATCACTTTGGTATATATAACCCTATATCTGACTCTTTTAGTTTTAGGACTTACAAACAACCGTTATGTGAACAAACCTATAATACTCTCCTTAGCAACTTTGTTGCGAGAGTATACAAATTGTGATGCCTAATGAATCTAAAACTGCACTTTCTTCATTCACACGTCGAATATATTCCTGAAAATTTGGGTGACTTTAGTGAGGAGCAGGGCGAGAGATTCCACCAGGATTTACAAGAGATGGAAAAGAGATATCAGGGGGTATGGAATGACCACATGTCAGCAGACTACTGTTGGTCACTAAAAAGAGAGACTTCAAATCCACATAAATGAAAAGCACTACGAAGATCATCTGATACTATAAAAACTCGTTACTATTAAACAAATTAATACAAACGAATCAGCCTTTTTGTATTTTGAAAATTTACCTTTAATTTCGAAATCAATGACCTCGAAAATCCCTTGATACAAAATTTTATAAAAATTGAAGAAATTCTTAAAAGTTTAAGAATTTTTTGAAAATTCAAGAATTTTTTGAAAACTTTGACGGCCATATTGTATCCGCCATTTTGTATTTTGAAAATTTGTCTTTAATTTCGTAAGCAAGGGCCCCTCTAAGCCCCTCTATCCCAAAATTAAGCTAAATCCGTTAATATTTTTAAATTTTTTGCTGTCAAGTAAAATCCGATATGTATTTTGAGGTTAGGAAAAAATCCTGACGTGATGGAGCAAAACGGACTTCAGATTCGGTTTCAGCGGCCAAAAATACATATAGTACACCATGTTTGGTGAAAGGAACCTTTTATCGATTTTTTTTTGTGGAGCTGTGAATTGATTTATGGTAGAATAGAACATAACAAATTGAACTTACTTAAAAAGCCGAATATCTCGAGAAGCATTATTGATAGCGATTTTGCACTTGCACCTTTTTTGTAGCAAATAAAATTTCCTACAAGTTTGTCATTTACATATTTTCTCTAGCTCTTGTCATTTACGAGAAATATACATACAAAACAAGTAAGGAAGGGCTAAGTTCGGGTGTCACCGAACATTTTATACTCTCGCATGATAAAGTGATAATCAAGATTTCATTATACGTCATTTACATATTTTTCAAATACCGTATTTTTGTAAAGTTTTATTCCGCTATCATAATTGGTTCCTAATGTACTATATATTATACAGAGAAGGCATCAGATGGAATTCAAAATAGCGTTATATTGGAAGAAGGCGTGGTTGTGAACCGATTTCACTTATATTTCGTACATGTCTTCAGGGTGTTAAGAAAATATTATATGCCGAATTTCATTGAAATCGGTTTAGTAGTTTCTGAGATATGGTTTTTGGTCCATAAGTGGGCGAGGCCACGCCCATTTTCAATTTTTAAAAAAAGACTGGGTGCAGCTTCCTTCTGCAATTTCTTCCGTAAAATTTAGTGTTTCTGACGTTTTTTGTTAGTCCGTTAACGCATTTTTAGTGATTTTCAACATAACCTTTGTATGGGAGGTGGGCGTGGTTATTATCCGATTTCTTCCATTTTTGAACTGTATATGGAAATACCTGAAGAAAATGACTCTGTAGAGTTTGGTTGACATAGCTGTAGTAGTTTCCGAGATACGTGCAAAAAACTTAGTAGGGGCGGGGCCACGCCCACTTTTCCAAAAAAATTACTTCCAAATATGCCCCTCCCTAATGCGATCCCTTGTGCCAAATTTCACTTTAATATCTTTATTTATGGCTTAGTTATGTCACTTTATAGGTTTTCGGTTTCCGCCATTTTGTGGGCGTGGCAGTGGGCCGATTTTGCCCATCTTCGAATTTAACCTTCTTATGGAGCCAAAGAATACGTGTACCAAGTTTCATCGTGATATCTCAATTGTTACTCAAGTTACAGCTTGCACGGACGGACGGACAGACAGACATCCGGATTTCGACTCTACTCGTCACCCTGATCACTTTGGTATATATAACCCTATATCGGACTCTTTTAGTTTTAGAACTTAC